>NC_092637.1:34654369-34799369 GCF_039555335.1 Amphiura filiformis
TAATGTGTTGCTGTAATCAAACGACGCTACTTACCAATTGTTCTTGAAGCCACAACTTCTAGATTAAATCCTGCAAGGTTGACAGTTTCGTCTGTGATAAACGTCATCCAAGCATGTGGTGACGTCACCAATATCGTCATATCACGTTGGATTGTACCTGTAAGTATCTGTAGGCAAAATGAAAGAACTATCATATTGAGCAATTATGTACATGCTTGTATAAATAAAGGTGATATGCTGAAATAGGAATCCGTGACGGCAGGTGTCAAAATTCCTAGTATAGGCAGATTTCTTTGTCATTCTTTCGGCTCCGCGAACAACTCTTGCCGAATGTGAATCAATTAATTCAGAAGGTGGAAGAGCAACTTATAAGCTATCTATTAAAGCCTTAATATACGATCTTTTTAAATTTTTAGATTTTTCATTTTTCCTTCCAAAATGATAATATGCAATCATTATGAAAGTTCCCAATACATTTGGACGCGAAAACATTGGAAATTTGCAAAGAAACAACATCATAAACTTCACCTCTATCCACTCGAAATATCTTTTTTGGATTAGGACGTCGAGTGCGGCCCTCAGAGTTAGTCTCCTACGCAGCCAGTTTGGTTATGCTCCCTCCACATGTGTGGAGGGAGCGTAACCAAACTGGCTTCGTAGGAGATTAAGATTTGCGATCGTTCCGACATATTATCATAATCTGAAAAATTAGGATAATATGACGGACCAACAGAAAATCATCCCGTTTTACTTCAAATAGGGCGAATTTGACAGTTTGCTCATAGATGTAAGTTGGAACATGTGTAAGTATTACAAATATGCCAAAACAATCGCTTTTGAAAAAAATAAAGGTATATTCTGAAAAAAGATCGTACATTAAGGCTTTAACGGTAGGTAGTATAAATTAAAGTGATTATGTTGTTTAATGTTCCAAGGAGGTACAAAACTTACCTTGGTCAACATCTTACCTCAATAACAGTTGACGACTTTCCAGGATCTAGCCCATATCCTATGCGAAGTGTATCACGCAGGGGTTCCAACTCGAATTCTCTTACTTTAATCTTCAGGAATGAATTAGGCGGACCTATAACAATAGATGTCAATGCGAAAATGAAGCAATCATGCCGGTACGGATTCTTACATCTCAAAGTGGGCATGTGTTATTGTAACAGCTGGTGTGTTTCACCTATAGGCCAATCAAATTACATCAGGACTTAACCCACCACAAGTTGCAACAGAAACCATTGAATCATCATTTATTTCCGACACGTATATTAAAGATATCAGGAGGTGAAGTTTCAAAGTTGGTCAAATCTTATTTAAAACCATACCAATATCTTGCACTCATCATAAGAATTCAGATTAAGTATAGTTTGACTAATCTCCGACATACAGTTCTTGAGTTATAGGCAAAAAAGGTCAAATGTCAAATTTTGGGGTCCACAGTCGTTTACAATGGAAATATAATATGCGCCAATTTTAATCCATCTGGTCCCAAATTGCTCCTTTGGCAAAAAAATTAATCAAAATGAGAAAAGTTGCATTGTCTTGGATGCTTTGTTACAAAATAGGTAACATCACAAAATAGGTCAAGGTCAACATAGCTCAATTGAATTTGATTTCCTTTCCCATGTTACCAAGGTACCACTTGAGATATGGCAAACATTTTTTTTAATGTTTCTGTAAGCGGAGCAATATGAAACCATTTCCATTCCTTTGAATTGTAAAATGTTCAGTTGTCTACTTTAAACAAAGGTGTACTAAAATAACGGACGTGACATATTAGAATGGTGTGAGTGACTTACCCATCAATAACCATAGACAATGTGTATTGCTGCTATATGTACCTGGATGATTAGCCGATTGTAGTACGGTGGGTGTGTCAAACGCCAAAGTGATGTTTGCGTTAATGGGGCAATCTTCATCTATGAAATGAAATGAAATGAATGAATGAACAGTACAACAGTCATGACAGTATAGCAACTTTATACTTGCATATTCTCCTGACTTGGGGCGATGAGGGAGAAGCAGTTTATCTGCCATGAGCATGATCTGGCATTGACAAACATGGAATTATGAGAAACCTAACCAAAATACCATACACACCCTTAGAAACAAAACCATTACAAACAAAAGGAATACACTATCACAACATTCCCCTTGTATGGTTAAAGCATGAGATAAAAAAAAAACATGGTCAACATTAACATCACAACATAAAAAATCAAATGGTGTTCTAATAAATTGGAGGGTCTGTATCAATTAACAACCTAATAGATGTTTGATGGTCTACGAGATAAACATTACATATCCACCTCCTATAAAGGAAAACATTTAGTATTTGGTGTTGAAACTAGGAAAACGCTTCATTAAGCATTTGTTCAAATACTTACGACAATTAGCCTCATCCTCTCCTCCCATACAGTCAAAGTTCTCATCACATCTGTATTCATCACTTATACATCGACCATTGCCGCACATGAACTGGTCAGATCTGCATTCTTAAAGATTGCAAAAACAACCAGAAACAACAATCATTCTATTGTTATCGCAGAATGGTTTTTTTTTCTTTTTTTAAATTTACAATACGGTTACTTTAAAATAATAATGAAATTGTTTCCCATTGTTAAAACTCTTAGGGAAAAAGTATTACAAAATACCTATTTGCGTTATTACGGCAATGCGTTGGGAAAATACCCTGTTACTATAAAAACTGTTGACAAAAGCGAATTTTGACACCTTATTTGTTGTTCTGTAGTCTCGTTGAAAAAAGTTACCACCGTTTGAATGATAAAGGGTCGGATTTCAAAAGTTGCATTTGCCCCTATACAAAGGATTCTGCATAGGTTTCTAGGTGGTTATCCAATGCGGTATTTGCTTTATTGTGCGCATTTTTTCATTCAAACCTATGTTTGCCACTTGTCTGATTAACCAATAAAAAGCAATGACAATAAAAGAAAATGTTATTAATCACAATGGGTTATTCCATTTAATATCCACACTCCCCCTGTGGAAGATTTTGGAAATATCTTCCACGAGCAAGTGTGAATTTCAAATGGAATGAGCACATTCGGTAACTCCATTTGAATTTTTCATACACCCTGTGAGAAAGATTCAACCTGAATCTTCCACAAAGGGAGAATAAGCTTCAACTGCAGTTGCTAATGTGTTAATTCCATTTGAAATTCATACTCTCCCTGTGGAAGATATTTCCAAAATGTTGACCAGGAAAAAATCGCATTCCGGGAAAAGTATATATTTCACGGATCAACCTAAAAGTCCAATTTTGACCTCCAGCGTCGACATCGCCTTGCTAACCACCATTGGATTTTTACGCGAGTGTGATAATAATGCTGAAAACATCTCCACCAAGGATTCCGTGTGATCAATAGATCGAAAACTGCTGTTTAGTGTGCATTCGCGTGAAACATAATTATATTGACATTTAAACACATAATGTTCCTGTGTCACGGCCTTTTTTTTGGTGACAACTGAATGCGAAATTACGTGCGAGTGCTTTGGTGATATCTACTTCCGGGTCTGGCTTGTCGACCGATTTCCCACAATTCAACGCGCTATGACGACTGTTGCATTTAAACCGAATGGGGGCGCATAGATTACGAAATGCGAGAATTGCCGAGTACAGTTTACATTCAATAGGGTTAGGATTAAGGTTAGGGTTAGGTTTAGGGTGTTGTAAACTGCATTAAGTAGTCCTTTATATCGCCATCTGAAACTTACCACAAGGTAGTTCATCGGCCTCACTGATGCAATTTGCAATCTCATCACATACATTTTGTTGTGTAAGAACACCACTTTGGTCAAAGCAGACGAATACATCTGTAAATGATAAATTTGTCACGATTAATACAAACATTTTTAGTAAAGTAACAGGGGAAGATTATAGGGTGTTTAAAACGGTAATAATGAGGACGGTATCCCGTGCAATCTTAGAAAAGAAAGTTCCAGAGGTAACATTTTTGTCCTCTCATGGAACGATCATGGAAGGTTCTTAAATTTTCACGAATTGAATTTGAAGGTACTAAGGGGAACCTCGGCCTTTAAAGTTCTCATAATCCCTGTAGATAACTAAAAACGTTCTTATGACTTTTAGAGGACCAAAATAGTGCTTCATAATGTCCTAAGCTCCTTCACGATTCTCCTTAGCAACTTCAAAGGTTTATCAGAGAGGACAGAATGGTTCCTTTTGTATTTTTTCTTTCTAAGAGTGCGTGCATAATCGTATATAACTGGTACATCAGTTTTAAGTGGACTTGGTGGCCATATCATGTGAAAACGATCAGTTCATCCACAATAAATGTTTTTATATTGAACGTTGTGCCTGTATGTCTACAAATCAACCAAAGATCAATATATACTCTTTTAAAATTTTGCACAGAGAAGAAGACCATCTAAGCCCATCTTTACCATATGGCCCGCACTTATGTTACAATGAAGGAAAAACTGTAGCCTATAAAGGATTGTGGGTTTTTTTTTACTATTAGCTATGTTCTTATATTTTTTGTCTTCCTCTGCAGCATCATTGTTATACTGAGCGGTGATTATTTATCATCATAGCGTACCAGTTGCAGGTTTAGCGAATACATCAAGCCGGAAACCTTTTGCAGTACCATGGAAATTCGAAAAGAAAGTCATCCATAACTCTGACTCGTCAGAAGCAAATTGGACCCCGGTGCGAATCGTGTCTGTGAGCTCAATCATAAGTCGTGATAAATCTCCTGAAAAATTGCCACTTCCGATGACAAGACGGTCACCATACCTTAAACACACGGAATATGAAAACAGTTACAAAAGTAATTGTTTTTTAGATATTATTTCAACTCCTTAATCGTTATTTTTTTCTTCTTGACATATAACAAAAATGGTGATACCCAACGTAAAGAGGAAATTGAAAGTTTTGAAAATACCACGCACCTATTTAAGTCAAAGTCCATAATTCTAACAATAACCACCGAGTCTGCTGGACCTTCGAATCTCCACCGACAGTACATGTTATTATCATAGTTCTCGGGATAATTTGCTGACGCCACCTCATGTACATCGTCGTATGCTAGGATGATTTTTTCTTCCGAAGGGCATTGGCCATCTGCGAAAACAAAATCAATACATGATGTATAATTTAGGTTCTGGAAAGTAGTACATTAGTGTATAAATAACATCTTTAACACGTTTTCCCATTTATTATCCACGACCATTTGAATTTCACACTCCCTGTGTGGAAGATTAAGGTCATGTCTTCATACTAATCTTCATTTTTGCTCTTTTAATCTACCGTATATATACTCTTCCTGCTCTTAAAGGAAGTGTCCGGCAATCACAACATTATGTCTTAGGCCTATATGTTAGAAAAATAATTATCAAGCACGAATCACATGGTTTTATTTAAAACAAAGACATATTAACCATAAAAACGAATAAAAACAGCCATCTCTCAACACGCGATATTCAAAATTCCCGCGCCGAAATTGTCTAGAGCAATGGCGTCCTAATAATTCAATGAAGCCTGACGACAAATGAGCACAAATAACCATGACGTCAGTCATAAAATATCACATCGCCGTGATAGTCACGAAAACTATAGTCTTTGTCAAAGACTACTGGACACGAGCCACGAGTCAAAAACCGCGATTCCCCACGAATAGCGAGCGGAGCGAGCAGCCAGCGTAGTGTGCCAATTGGTTTCCAAGAGTGTGTGATCCAGTACACAGTCTGTAGCACAGACTACGAAAACTATAGCTAGACAATGGCGTAGCCAAGACTTTTTCACAAATGGGTGTGGGGGTACAAGTAGTTTAAAATGGCTAACACGATTGGTTGATGGCATGTAAAACCGAGTCATTTGTAAGAAAAGTTGAACAATGATGTCCTTATTTATCTAACATTCTGTTTGCATCTTTACAAGGGTTAGACACTTGTATAAAAAAAAAAATATCGTGAATTGTGCGGAACAACTCATATTATTTGGCTAAGTTGAATTTAAAATATTCATATTATTGAAAATATATGTAGAGAGCGCCCTCAATTTGCCCACAAATGTACAGTTTCTAGAATAAAAATTACCACAAAAACAGAAAAAACAGAATAATTTGGTATAGAAACAAAAATCTTTGTTAAAAATAACTAAAAAATATGTGTATAGTAGTGTGTTAGCTGTTGGTATTGTTCAGGTTTAGTATTGAACATTATATGTTTTGTTAGAAAAAATAATAAATGATGTCATCAAGCAACCGTGCTGAGGCTTATATCATGGTGAAAAATATCATGGTGGTCTGCCCACTGGTACGCTACTGTAGCTAGATTATTAGAAATCACGACTTACTTCGCCACTTCTTATACATGTAGAGATTATAATAGACGGTTTATATTTGGAGTTAGTCAGAGATGAAAATACAGTAATATGCATTACTCTCATGTTAAATCCATATTATAACATTTTCATACAAAATAGATTAGCATTTCTTTGCCATAAAATGTTAGTTTTTACTGTCAGATATATCCCTTTTTATTTTTGAGCCGAAAAACTACGGCAAAGCAAAGAAAATTGGAATTTACTACCAGCGCATATGTCGCCAATACGTACCACTCCTTCGGTCATGTTATGATACGTTATGACAAAACAACAGCCCCTCGAGTCTTGATTTTTGCAGGGTATATTGGTTTACTAAAGTACAATATAATCGTGTAAAAATGAATTTTAAAAAAATCAGTGAGGGCGTCCTCATCAGCAAATGTTATAATATGGCTTTAAGATACTTACGGCAATTGATTTCATCTTCGCCTTGTTCACAATCCACTTTATTGTCACAGACTCTGGACTGGTCTAGACATCTCGAATCATAACATGTAAACTGAGATTCGTCACAATCTGGAGGGAATTGAAAAAAGATACGTTGTAGCCATAACCCTAAAAAACTCTAAAATAAATTTGATAAATCTGGGGATTTATATCATAGTACACGATGTCAACCTTAGTCTACCACATGTATATAAAACCATCGCAACCAGGATCAGCTCAACGAGTAACGGACGGGTTAACCAAGACAATTAGGCAACTATTTTTCCGAGAACATTTTCCAGCCACACAGGGCTCTAGCTCTGGAACTCTCTTGATTGTGCTCGCAATCAACTGCGCTAACTTGACTTTGCTCGTAGTCATCCATGTAAGACCGCCATTTTCAAGGGAAAAAACAAGAAGAATCTGTATCTCGTATAATGTTTAGTATAAGAGAACTAAACCTTCAATTATTGATAACATTTGCTTTATATAATTCCTCCTGAAACATAATATCATGCTTTATTTTACAACAAATTAATAACGACATGGAACCTTACCACACAGATATTCATCAACTGCTGTAGCACAGTTGATAGTAGAATCGCATATATCATCAGCTGTGACAACACCGCTGTTATCAAAACACAAGAATACATCTGAAAGAGCAAAAGTATATAGAACAAAATGGTACGTACACAATTACTGATACATGTAATAATCGTTCGTCGTTGTGTTTTGTGGAAACAGAACTAAGATGAAACCCAGAGACATGCAATAAATCGTATAAATTAAGCGCTCAATTTTAAATGTTTTTAAGTTCTCGCGGAATCAATAAACATCCCTATAAAACTTAGAACACTAGTCCCGCTCTGGCTATTGTAATGGTTATGATAATTCACTCAGCAAAGTGCATTTTAATCGCTCAAGGCCGTGGAGTTATTACTTTTAGGCTGGATAGCTAAATGCAGCAACTCCACGGTCAAGTACGTGCGATTACCTCAACGAATACACTTTTGCGAAGTAATTATCCGGCATATAAACTTCTAATGTCCATTTGTATTCACCGTCATACTGCAGTTACTGTCCGTTTTCCTATACACAATACACAGTGCTCTTTCCCATTGACGCGTGACCTCTACAAATAGCCCTACGTTAAAAGTATAGGGATATGACTAGTTAACGTCGCTGTGTGAAAAATAACCGGCCAATATTAAAAGTACTCTTCTAAAGTTCTAGAAAATATAGTTTTTAACATGTCCTAAATTTTTAGCTAATTTAGATGTTTGGAAATATTCGTACTTTGGTGTTTTAGTTAATGTTATAGGTAATAGTACATTGCCTAGTTAACGTCGCTGTGTGAAAAATAACCGGCCAATATTAAAAGTACTCTTCTAAAATTCTAGACAATATAGTTTTGTAACATGTCCTAAATTTTTAGCTAATTTAGGTGTTTGGAGAGGGTCGTACTTTTGTGTTTTAGGAAGGATATGTAAACGACAGATAACACCAAAAATATGAAGAAATTATTTCCAAACCGTGTTAAGTCAACAATCATTATGTTGCTCATTTTCAAGAATGCTGGTTTACAAAAAGCACGCCATTGTCTCATTTCGTGAACAAAAGTACACATACCATTGTTTCCTTTCGTTTCCTTTATAATCGGTTACCCAACTGAAGCTATAATACGCAAACTTTATTGCGATATCGCACATGAAAACAGTCACATGTGCACAGCCAGAGAAGATCCGATTTAATCAGTTGAGCTGTTTCAATGAGTGTTATCTTGGTTTAATAGCTTTTAATGGGGTTAAGTCCTGCAAAGGTCGAGATGAATTCTACTGTAGACATGACTGCATCATGGTTATATATTCTTCTCACGTTCACGTGCATTATATTTCACGAACTATTCTTCGTAGCCATATCATATGACACATGCACACCAAACAAAAGATGATCTAAAAATAAGCTCACTGGTGATTTTTCTTTTTTTTAATCGAAGTAATATCCAACCACTTTAGTGTTATCTATTTTTTTTTATTTTTTTTTTTATTGGAAGAAAACATCTCAGAATTGTGTTGAGTTCAACATGGATCGACTCAACTTCCAGCACGACTAGGCATTACAATTAAATAGAGGGTGGTCAGTAGTGTCCTGGGTTTTAATACGGGCTTGACATTAAGCATGGATTAATTCTTCACGATGTGCCAAGACTAGTCTGGAAGGGGTTTGCATAACATAAACCGCGCGGGCTAAATATTAATTGGGGTGTGTTGGGAGATGGTGTAAAATAATTGTTTGATAGAAAATGTTACTGCTTTCCACGAGTTTACATTATGATGCACATAATGCCTAAAACGGCAGGTTTAAGGATGCTGAATTTGAGCTTTGTGGTGGACACAATTTCTGACTTTATGCAACATTGTTCTGTTGTTATCAAATTTATTGGGGTTTGAGGTGACATTTCCCAAACTTCGTCTGCAATTGGCATTCGTCAGAGCTTAAATGCACTTGCAATGAGAGGAGCTTAAAATATGGCTCTTTAAAGTGGTACGTACCCTCACTGGGGTCAAACTAAATCTGTTTATTTGCGTACAGTAAGTTTATAAAACTTACGTACCACTTTAATAGCCATTTTTCGAAAGCTCCTCCAACATTCAAAATTGATGCATTACAAGTGCATTTCAGTACTTATCAACTCTTTTAGAGTTTATTGTACCTGAAGCCGGTCTAGCAAAGACAGTTGCCGCGAAGCCTCTTGAATTCCTTCTTGAATTGCTGAAAAAAGTCATCCATAATTCAGGGCTTATGGATGATTCCTGCCGTCCTACGTATTGCACTCCAGTAAGTTCTCTCATGATAGACGAAGAGTTCCCTGGATACAGCCCGTCACCTATATGGAAATTAAGAAATTTGTTTAATATATCTTGTTCAAATATCGTAGGATCTGCAAGCATATGTGTCACTTAATGAGTATTTTTGACGAAAGGCAAATCAATGGAAACACCATACAAAATTCACTATTTGCGGCTGATACATGTTTTTATTGTCCCTAATGATAAGGGAAATATTATAGTCCTATTCACATAGTTTAAAGGAAAAGTATACGTAAAGAAAATGTGTACAATCTCATCCAAATACCTAATAATGAATTGGAAATTTAGATTTTCTATAATTTTTACCAAAAATCAAAAATCAGTATTTTATATTTGATGCAGTTAATTTTATTTGTAAATGAATGATGGTGTCACTGTTTAGATTTCGTAGGAAATCCAAACTTAACTCCGACTCATTTTAAGATTTTGGATATGATTGTAATAAGTATGTTCTTGAAATGGGCTGATTATTTTTTTTTATCGTACTGTTTCCTTTCATACATTACATACCAATGGTCACTTTGTCTCCTTGAAGATCCAATTGAAAGTCGTTAAATTTGACAATAATTACTGAATCAGGTGGACCTCTGAAGAGCCAACGACAGTGGACATTATTGCCATAGTTATCTGGGTAGCCATCTGAGGTCAGAGCTACAGTATACCCATACTCAAGGATCGCGGGGTCACCGGAAGTGGGGCAGCTCCTATCTGTGATTTAAATGAGGCATTGGAAAAGATACTTATCGTTAACTTGATTTCCCTCATGCTCCTCCTCCACCTCATCCTTATCATCATCATCAACATCATCATCATCACATCATCATCATCAGCATCAGCATCATCATCACTATCATACTTATGGCAATTGATTTCGTCCGCTCCTTGTTTGCAATCCATCTCACCATTACCATCACCCTCTCAACTTTATCCTTCTCCTCATCCTATTCCTCCATCTTCTCTTCCCCATACTCATCCTCATACTCATCCATCCTCATTCTCATCATCATCATCATAGTTACGGTAATTGATTTCGTCCTCTCCTTGGTTGCAATCCGTCTCACCATTACCAACACCATCTCAACTTTATCCTTCTCCTCATCCTCTTCCTCTATCTCCTCTCCCTCATACTCATCCTCGTACTCATCCATCCTCATCCTCATACTCATCCTCGTCATCATAGTTACGGTAATTGATTTCGTCCTCTCCCTGCTTGCAATCCGTCTCACCATTACCATCACCATCTCAACTTTATCCTTCTCCTCCACCTAGTCCCCTCCTCCTGAGTCACCTCTTCTCGTTCCCATCCTCATCATACTCATCCTCATCCTCATCATACTTACGGCAATTGATTTCATCCTCTCCCTGGTTGCAATCGATCTCACCGTTACATTTCTTGTCCGTCTGTATACAACGCTCATTATAACATTTGAAGTCGTCAACTGAACAATCTGGAATTACAAACAAGCTGGTAAGTTACTATTCCCAAAATACAGATTTCCAAAATACAGATTCCCAAAATACAGATTTCACACGGGAACCTCGATTTAGATCATAGATTGGCATTATGCACCACAGTGGGTGCATAGCGTGCCGTGGTTCGGAGAGTCACGTGAAATGTTGGTCCCATGTACCAGAAGAGCAATATCTGGACATGTAAAAGTTGCAGGCCTTTTCGTAAAGAGCAGGGGATCAGTCCGGGCCTGTTGTCTGTCACACTCAGCATTGAGGTCAACTTGCGCTGCCCGTTGGGGCTTGGAAGCATATCGACCCGTGGCGCGGAGGAATCTGAGTATTCAGAAAGCGTGGATAAAATGCCGTTTTATTATTATTATAAATGTTGAGGTTGAATCAATATTGATTAAATGAAGTCATAAGCGATACCATCAAATACAAACTTAACATATTTGTAAATACAATGAACATCTATCATGTCTATGTATGAATTAAATAAAGGTAATACTACGTTAGTTTATACTTACCGCATAACAGTTCGTCATATTCCGTTTCACAATTTACTTCAAAGTCGCAAATATTGTCAATTGTGACCACACCACTGCCCTGGAAGCATACGTATACCTCTGGAATCAAACGAAGGTAAGAAAATGGTGATTTAATTGGTATGCATATACTCGCAAATAACTTGGCAAAGTACTTTCGTTCACGTACTACAGCTGCTCTGAGAGCTCGTACTAAAATAAAGAATTTTCAATCCTAACGATTTCAATGATGTCGATTGAATTTGTTGTGAACAAAGGAGGATGGTTAAAACGCTATCCTTCGATACTTCTGTTCTGACGATTTCTTGACCTGCTGTTTGGTATTATTGTACACAAAAGAGGAAGGTATACGATTTCCTTTGATGCTTCAGTCTTGGCGATTTCCTTGATATATTGATTGATATTGTTGTACACAAAAGAGAAAGATATACTTATATAATCTTCGATGCTTCAGTCCTGGCGATTACCTTGACATAATATACATATTGATTGATATTATTAATATTAAAACGGTAGCTCTGAAAAGAATCATCCTCTGAACTTGAATCGAAAGCTATAATAAGCAGTCATGATTTGAAAGCTATAAGCAGTCATGATTTGAAAGCTATAAGCAGTCATGATTTGAAAGCTATAAGCAGTCATGATTTGAAAGCTATAAGCGGTCATGATTTGACAGTTATAAGCATCCATGATTTGAAAGGTATAAGCAGTCATGATTTGAAAGCTATAAGCAGTCATGATTTGAAAGCTATAAGCAGTCATGATTTGAAAGCTATAAGCAGTCATGATTAGAAAGCTATTAGCAGCAGTCATATAAGCAGTCATGATTTGACAGCTATAAGCAGTCATGATTTGACAGCTATAAGCAGTCATGATTTGACAGCTATAAGCAGTCATGATTTGACAGCTATAAGCAGTCATGATTTGACAGCTGTAAGCAGTCATGATTTGACAGCTATAAGCAGTCATGATTTGACAGCTATAAGCAGTCATGATTTGACAGCTATAAGCAGTCATGATTTGACAGCTATAAGCAGTCATGATTTGACAGCTATAAGCAGTCATGATTTGACAGCTATAAGCAGTCATGATTTGACAGCTATAAGCAGTCATGATTTGACAGCTATAAGCAGTCATGATTTGACAGCTATAAGCAGTCATGATTTGACAGCTATAAGCAGTCATGATTTGACAGCTATAAGCAGCCATGATTTGACAGCTATAAGCAGTCATGATTTGACAGCTATAAGCAGCCATGATTTGACAGCTATAAGCAGTTGACAGCTATAAGCAGTCATGATTTGACAGCTATACGCAGTCATGATTTGACAGCTATAAGCAGTCATGATTTGACAGCTATAAGCAGTCATGATTTGACAGCTATAAGCAGTCATGATTTGACAGCTATAAGCAGCCATGATTTGAAAGCTATAAGCAGTCATGACTTGACAGCTATAAGCAGTCATGATTTGACAGCTATAAGCAGTCATGATTTGACAGCTATAAGCAGTCATGATTTGACAGCTATAAGCAGTCATGATTTGACAGTTTTAAGTAGTCATGATTTGAAAGCTATAAGCAGCCATGATTTGACAGATATAAGCAGCCATGATTTGACAGCTATAAGCAGTTATGATTTGAAAGCTATAAGCAGTCATGATTTGAAAGCTATAAGCAGTCATGATTTGAAAGCTATAAGCAGTCATGATTTGACAGCTATAAGCAGTCATGATTTGAAAGCTATAAGCAGTCATTATTTGACAGCTATAAGCGGTCATGATTTGAAAGCTATAAGTACTCATGATTTTCCTTTGTTCGTTAGATTTTAATATGCTTTTGCAATTATTTTTAATATTTTATAGGATATGTAATTGAAGATTTAAAAGACTAGTTTGCGCATGAGATATTTGACGTGCTGTCAACCAGATCAAAAAAAAATTTTATGTACTGCGCAGGTCAGCAACAAATCACGTCGCGCCTTTGCCCTTACGTCAGACGCAAACTAGTCTTTTTAATCCAGTCCATTATAGAAGAAAATTACAAACCATCTTCCCGGGCAGCCGACAATTCTAAAGTCCAACCGGGAGCAGATCTTGTTCTGTCTGTCACAAACGATATCCAAGCATCATTTGACGTTGTGGCATATTGTATTCCTGGATTTACTTGACCTGTCAGCTCGGCATTAATGGCTGAGGTGTTGCTAGCTTGGGAACCACTACCTATTATAAGTTTATCCGAACCACTGTCATCAACATTAAACTCCACCACCTGAGAAGGCAAGAGTGTGATACGAGTTTTAATATAACGTGTGATACGAGTTTTAATGTGCATAGTATCCAAACCAAAAAAGCTTCCTCGCAAGGAGTACGTAATATCAGGAGGATGAAATTTCATATAATTGCTGCATCGTTCATCATTTTCTTTCTATCGTTCGCCGTGAATAATTATGATCCCTCACTGGGAGCCATGCACGGGAATTGGAACACAGATTTTGGTGACCATATGGGAGAACTAAATTATATGCGTGTGAAAGTTTAGCACGCGGTAAAGCTCGATATTCCCCATGAGCATTTAGGTAAAGATAATGTGGCACCAAATATGATCTTTTATTGACGCGAATTAGACTACAACATAATATTGATAATGATAAACAGTACCTTGACAACCAAAATTGATCCTTCTGGTGATTCAAAAAGCCAACGACAATGCAAGTTTGGCGGGTATTCGTCAGGGTAATCTGCTGAGCTTATACGCTGTGGTGAACCGTAATCAACGAAAAATGCATCAGTATCTTGTGGACACTTTTGGTCTGCAAGAAACAAAACGTAGACAAGCACATAGATAAACAAAGTTATAAATATAGAACCAATCAAACTTCTTACCAAACGTCGTAATATAACAAATATCTATAGCAATATACCAGCAGGACCTCCCCAGTGGGAAAAAACATAATTGTCAGTTTTTGGCGATAAATAATCGTTTTTTCTTTATGAAACAATAGTGCCTTAAAGAATATGTACAATTTCACTGAATATTTCAGCCAATGGTAGTACTTCGTATGGTCAAACCTAGCAAATATAGCATAAGCCATACAAGGCGACTGTCAACATTTGACAATAGAAAGTTCTCAAGCTACATGACTGCGCAGTGCGCAAGGTTATCTGATATGTAGCTCATTAACCCATTTGGGTCATGTAATGCATTTTGCTATTATGTCTGATGTCTTCATCTCAGTAACAGATCAGTGGGAACTCATTTTGTATGGTGAAATGAAAACTTTGTTTAAGACAGACATGACTGAGGTAACGTAATTAATGGCCGGCCATTCCTGTTGAAATTCACACACTCTCTGTGGAAGGCATTTCTTTAATCTCAAACGCAGGGATGATATGACACAATGCATGACTCCATTTGAAATCTACACCCCGAAATATTAAGTTTACGTCTTCAATATGAGGCGTATGGAATCAAACTAGAATAGCGTAATTTGCGAGTTGGCAGCATATTCTTCGGCATACTCACGGCAGTTTATCTCGTCTTCTCCTTCATTACAATCTCGCTGGTTATTACACTGTTTGGCGCCATCTATACATCTTCTGTTATAGCACTGAAACTGTCCTGCTTCGCAATCTATATATTTCATAAGAAATTGACACACAGGTATTGAATCTAAGAACTAAATTCATGGTTTAATTTGCGTACAATGTTATGGAGTGAATCAACAAAGAAATCTATGTAGAATCGAAGCTTATCAAATCAACTTTATTGTTGGTTTTGGAAGTACCAGAATCCTATCACTTTCTTTAGTGTATGAGTACGTGTAACTTAATGGCTAGTTGTAAATGCCTACTATAACTCTGAATAAATACCGTAAAAACTCGATAGTTAGCATATGTGCTTACTATCGAGCGCTTTTGGAAAAAAATGAAATTGTACCAATGTCCGGCGCTTCACCAACTGAGCTAATGGGGTTGAGACACACATTTGCAGGTTTACTTGTTCGTATACTGCTATGTGTATCGATGATTTGCTCAAAGCCCTGTACACATTTGTGGATGGGGCTCTTCATGTTTGCATGTTTTAAAAGCGCTCGATAGTAAGCACATATGCTAACTATCGAGTTTTTACGGTATGGTATCACTTCGAAAGAACAGACATTATTCAAAGGCCATTCTCATCATTCAGTTCGACTTAAATGTGAATAAAACTTTAACTTCCATATTCAAAATATTTGGGAAAAAAGGGGCAAAACCATGCGTGTTTATTTTTTATACCAAGACTTACACTTTATCTCGATTACTCCTCTCCACCCAGGTGTGAAATGGGGAGCTGTTATGAATACTGTCCATTGAGCGCCGCCCAAAGGTATGAGCATGCCTTGGGCATTGTATGGCAGCTGACATATTCTAATGACGGCGGAATAAATGTAAAGCGCTTTGGTACATGTGCACATGTGAAAGGCGCTGTATAAATACCAACATTTTTTACAAAAAAGGATAATATCAGTCTACGCAGTTGGATTTTTTTTTCTGTCAAAGTGCTTCATCATCAATTATTAAAAATAACACAAAGAAGTGAAAATTCAGAGGAATGTGTCAGCCTATACCTTCAATTTTTAATGCTCAAGATTTGTGCCAAGTCCGCGAATTTAAGGACAGTTATAGTTTACAAGTAAACATGCAATTGGGTTTTGGACCCTTTTTTTTCCAAAAATGAAGGATTTCAATGTACATAACTTATCATATTATTCTAATGTACATGGTGTACTAAACCTTACCACACAAGAATTCATCTGCACCAGTTTCACAATTGACTTCCAGGTCGCAAATATTTTCAAGAGTCACAACACCACTTCCATTAAAACAAGCGTAAACCTCTACGGTAAAAAGGAAATCAAAAAGATACTTGATGCCGTTGCTGTTTTGTCGGTTATTGATTATGATAAAATTCTCTTAGAAAAAATATTTATAGGGGTTCTGCAAACGTATAAAGGCCTACAGAACAGCTCTAGATAAAAACGTTCTAGTATAACCCAAAATGGTACTTTCTGGTATTTGCAGAATATAGTCATGTCTAAAATGGTTCTTTCTGGCCTTTGCAGACCCTTTTCAAGTTCTTTTTTTAAGGTTCTACATAGGCCTAGATGACAGCGTAGGGACCTCTTTAGAAATTGTTTGATTTGCGTAACCAAAAAAAATAGGGCATGTCCTTTTAAAAAAAAAAATTACACATATTATAAGTTGTAAATCACTAATGATAAAAGGCTTTGGAACTTTTTTTTTATTATTATTCTTTATTTTTGTGCTTTTGCTGTGTTGAAACTGCATGTTAATTATTGATGATAATGACGACGACGACGACGACAACGATGATACCGATGACAAGGGCAATGATGATTAGCCTACAATGACGATGATGATGATGATGATGATGATGATGATGATGATGATGTGATGATGATGATGATGATGACGAAGACGACGATGACGACGACGATGATGACTATGATGATGATGATGACAATGATAATGACGATGAGGATGAGGAGGAGGAGGAGAAGCAGGAGCAGGAGGAAGAGCAGGAGGACGAGAAGGCTGAGAATGAGGGGGAGAATGAGGAGGAGGAGGTGGAGGAGAAGGTGGCGGAGGAGAAGGAGCAGGAGGAGAAGGAGCAGGAGGAGGATAACAATTCTTACCGTCTGCCCTCTCAGCCTTAACTGAAAGCTGAAAACCTGTCGTTGCAAAACTTGAGTCCGTATGGAACGTTACCCACATCTCAGAACCTGACGATGCATATTGGGTCCCTGCCCGAATATCTCCCGAAAACGCTCTAATAGTCGAATTCTTGTCTCCCGGGTTTACACCATTACCTGTTGTAAATATAATATGTTCAGTAACATTTGAAGTAGGTTAATCATTAATAAATAAATAATTGAATAAATAAAATTAATAATATTTTATATTCCAGTGATCCATAATTGATTTGGGTAATCGTTTTAGTATTTCGCCATAGCTCAGTCGCTAACTTACGGCGCCAAAACGCATATGGAGGAACCCGTCACCCATTTTAGTGAGTGCCCCCCCCCCCCATCCGGGCCAGTACCTACCTATAAAAAGGTAATCAGTTCTGTCCAACGCAGAGTTGTCAAATTTGATGACGATGAGAGCACCATCCGGCCCGCTGAACAGCCATCGACAATGGAGGCCATTGCTGTATTTGTTCGGGTAGTTTGCTGATGATATTACTCGCCTTTCCCCATAGTTTAGATATCCGCTGGTGTCATTGGGACAATCTGAATCTGAAATAACCAAAATCAATAACTTTATTAAAATGAATGCAGATTGAATATTTTAGTAGACTATCCAGCACACTTCAACAATTATTCCGCTGCCATTGGGATATAATTTATCAGAATCATTTCCTCTTCACCGTAATCCACAAATGATCACAGCTGACATAGATCGTGATTACACCCAGCAGCTACCCATTTTACACCTGGGGGAGTGAAACAATATTGAGAATTAAGCCGTCTTACCAAGGAACGAAACAAACTGGTCGTGGTGGGGTTCGAACTCGCAAGCTTTCGATTATGAAGCCCTATAACCATGGTTGAAGACACATAGGGCCCCTCCTCAAGTAAGACTTGTCTCGCTCCCCGCCGGTTTGTGGTCTTCTGTCACTAAGTGACGAAGGAGCACAAATCGGCTAGTAAAGTAAGACATGACTTTCAGCAAGTCCACAGTTGTTTGATGGCATGTAAAATGTAGTAATTTTTAAGTTAAGGTGAAAAATGATGGCGCTAATTATTTCAATTTTTTTTGCATCTTTAACCCTAACAGGTAAAAATCTTACAAAATCTTACAAGGAAAACCACTGCGCATGCATGCATTCCACGTGCAATCACCCTTAGTCATTTATGGGCACCAAGTCGCTGGCCGGGCAAGCGACTCCCCCGTGGCATGAGGTCGGTGATCGTGTGCGTGGCACCCGAGGGGTCCCAGGGTCAATTTGCAGGGGTGCCAAGTGAAATCGTTCTTTATCTTCTCTCCTTTTTCGTTCCTTCTCTGCCTTCCGATAGCAAAAAAACATGTTCCTTGTTAGGGTTAATTAAGACAAATTTTCCCATTATAAGGCCTATACATTAAACGGGTTAAACACTTTACTCTTTATCATGAAATGTAAGGAATAGCTAAAGTCATATTATTTGTCTAGTTTAAATTTTAATTATATGTAAATAGCGCCCTCAATTTTTACACAAATGTACAGTTAATAAAATAAAAATTGCCACAAAAAGGCGGAAAAGGATGAATAACTTGATAAAGAAGGGAACATCTATGTTAAGAATAGCTAAAAAATATAATGTATATAACCAGACGACACACAGGCAAGATATGTCGTACTGGGGAAGCGTCTAAAAACTGGCTTCATATTACGTGTCTTTGATTGTGTTATTAGGCAAGACAGTCTATTGCTTATAATTATTTTCTATAGACCATTTCATACCATATAAATAAATAAATAAATGTTGGTATTTATACAGCGCCTTTCACATGTGAACATGTACCAAAGCGCTTTACATTTATTCCGCCGTCATATACGATCCTAACAGTTCGGAAAACCGCGCTATTTATTCAAATTGTACCAAAACTGGCGGACAAGATATGTAATGAATTACAAATTGGTCAAAACAAAGTTATCAGATTTATTTTAAATAAGAATTGCATGTATCATATTACAGAAGATGATTTTAAAGATCTTAATTTCCTTAACATACAAAATAGGGCTAAACAACTCAGGTTGAACCATGTTTTTTATATTTTTAATGAAGTTGGCCCAGACTATCTTAGTTCAAATTTTACCAGAGTTTCAAACGTGCACCAATACAGTACTAGAAACAGTGCTCAACATTTTCGTGTTCCAAAATCCACTACCATCACTTCTGGCTCTTTTTATAATAATGCCATTCAGGATTGGGCCAACTTACCAAGTGCAATCAAATCAATTTCTAATAAACCAAGTTTCAAAAAGTCTGTAAAAACTCATCTTTTTAACCAAATTTAGTTTCTAATGATTTTAATCATGTTTAAAGATTTTATTTTACTTTTAATATTCACTTGTATATATATTTCTTTGTATGTTTTTATATGTATGTATGCCTTTTGCCCTTCTATGTATAAAGGACCCCTTCGGAAATAAGCCTTTGGGCTTAAAGGGCTATCCTGTGATATCTCCTTGCTTTGTTTTTTGTGTATTATATGTTATTATTCTTAATGCATTTTATATCTATTACCTTATATTGTTGTATGTGCAATATGGAGATACCAAATCAAATCAAATCAAATCAAATCAAATGAATTACGGTAACCTTTTGCGCGAAAATTAAGCCAATGTGAACATGGGTCATCGGTTTAAATATTTTCCTAGCATAGGGGAAGGGGGAGGATTGTGGTGTTAGGAAAATGTATAGGATTGACACCAAAGAAACCCCCATTTTATCACGTTACAAACGGAAATAAGGCCTTAATAAAGTGTACGTTTTCCATTTAGTGTCCCAAAACATTTTGGCCAGCACTGTAGTTGCTATTCGAGTATTTCAGTGGAATTAAGGGCTCTGGTATGAACGTGTCGATAGTATTTTTTGTGGGACATGAGAACAATCAGACATATCGAAATGAATTCTGAATATGCGGAATGTCCTTCTGATATCAAATAATTTTGATTTTTTGAAATTCGCGATATAATACAAATCTTATGACAAATTATTAAAATGTGATACTTTTTAAATTTTTGATATAACAGTCTTCGAAGTAAACTTTATAAATCAAATGACATATAAAAATCCAAGAAAGGTTGAAACCATGGACATGGTAAAGTGCTCAACCAAAAAGGGAGCTTAATACATGATAAAACTTAGATGACCCTGCTACATTTGTTTTACAGAACTGTTTCGTAAGGGCCGTAGCCCTCACTTCTCAGTTTCTGAGGAGTGAGGGCTACGGCCCTTACGAAACAGTTCTGTAAAACAAATGTAGCAGGGTCATCTAAGTTTTATCATGTAAATCAAATGATATGTACTTAAAGTGTATGTAGCTGGAATGAAAAGCCGACGATCGATTGAAAATTTTGACCTTTCGTATTGAAGATATGGATTTTCCCAAAACACACACACACACAAAGTTTAAGTATCATCAGATTTATAACGATTATTTCGAGGACTGTTAAATATAAAAAATATCAATTTTTAATCATTTGCCATAAAATGTGTATTATTGTGAATTTCACAAAACCAAAATTATTTGATATCAGAAAGACATTCTTCGTATTCAGAATGAAATTCGATGTCTGATGTGCTCTCATATCCCATTAAAAAATACTGTCCAAACGTTCATACCATAGCCCTTAATATCAACCACAGTCTGCAAAACCAGGTACGGTACCAGTTTATTTTACCTGTATATCTTAAACTTAAAACAAATATGTCATAATTAGTACCAGCAGCCAATAGCTGCTTTTTTTTAGTTCGGATTTAAGACCTCGTTCGTTGAAATAAAGACACAATGATCCAATTACCCAAGGCAGATGCAAATTCAAAAGCACTATTATTGTTGTATGATGTACAAAGCTTCTCGAACAAGAGAACTGCCAGTTGTTCCCATTGATTAGCACATTAAAACTAGCGCCGTGCTTTCCATTGATTAGAACATCATAAAACTGCAACTTTTGATTTTGTTACTTCCTTGAGTGTTAGATCAACGTTTCTTCAATTCTCAACCAATTTCAACAAATGAGGTCTTAAATCAAAGCTAAAGGATACAGATACTGGATGACTGTTTAAATTTTGACATACTTAAATTGTTTTTGTTTAGGACAATAGGGGTGAATTTAACTGGTACTGTATATTATGCATGGAGTAGGTTTATGTCATTTGTGCAGTTTATGCTGAGTAATATGCGGCTTACAAGTGCATGGTCACGGTGCTTTTATGTATTATGTATGTGTTTTTCTTTAAAGTAAAATGTACGCCTAATGTGTACCTTTCCTAGTACGATATCAAAATAACAAAGTAAAACATGTGAGTATGTTTTCCGTGTTTTTGATAAGCATCCTGCCCTGTTTATTATCCCTTGTCATGTGTGCATCCGTCATAACTTCCAGGTAAAGCGAGAAGTAGCATTAAAACCAGGCGTGTCTGTTAAATGTTCTTTGTATAATTTGTAGAGCTCATGCAAACAGTGCTCAAGACACAATCTGGGCCACACCCTTGTTATGGTATTCAGAAATTACACGAATTAGGTCACTGCTGTGTATTCTCTATAAACTCAGGATAAAATTAATAAAAGCTTATGCAATATAAGGTCCAACTTACCAATTCTTAATCCAATAGATACAACTTAAAATCTGAAATTTTAATCTTATTTTAACTGAACAACTTTTAAAAAATCCAAATAGCTGCCTTGATCTTGAAAGTGCACCAGTGGCGTAGCCAGCTTTCTTGGTCCGGGGGGGGGGCAAAATAAAATTTTTTGGGGCACAGACGAAAAAAATCCCAGTTGCATCATACAATACATAGAGACTGTATGTCTTCGAGCTTCCCGAAAAGGGCTTTATTGGGATGATGTGCGCGCGTAGCGCGAAAAAATGGTCTTTTACACTATTTTTGGCACTGAATTTTTCTAGAAAAGGGCTCCTTGCCCTTTTTCTTTTCCTCTGCCCTCCTGATTTTCTCTTTCATTTTTTGTCAGAGGGGCACTTTTTCTTTCATTTTTTTGTCAGGGGGCACTCTGCCCTTTATTTTTTTTTAAAGAATTGGGATATTTTATAATTTTGACCCCCCGGTTTGACCTTAATTGACCCCTACCAAAAATGCCTAACACTTTGAAGAGGGCAGCTCAAGCCAAATTTGTTCATTATCCTTCAGGCATGCCTGAAACACTTTTAAACGTTTGTTCCAAAGATTTGGACGCTAGACATTAGCACTGCACTCTAAATTTTGCGATGGATAATGTAGTTGTGAACAAATGGTTGAACCGTTTGTTTCACTGTCTTGATGCTACGTACTTTGAATAAACTTGTGTACATACAGTGCTTATATGACAATATAAATCCAATAAAACAGCCATAGGTGTCAATTGTCTTTTGGATAAGGGCTCGTAATTGGTAACTTATTGGCTATTTATATTGCACCAACACATATTGTCCCATAAATACAAACGCATACTTTCGGGACAACTATGTGTTAGTACACTAAAGAGATAAGAAATTGTCTACTAACAATTACGATCCCTTCACCAAAAGACCATAATTTTGTCACATCTGGTCATTTAATGGTAATCATGATTAGCACTGCATGTACACAGGTTTATTCAAAGTACGTAGCATCAAGAGAGTGCAACAAACGGTTCAACCATTTCAACTTCATTAACCGTTGAAAAATTCAAAATTTAGAGTGTGGTCTCTTACTTAATGGTTTTGGTTGGCTTAACTTAAGATCTATAGATATTATGTTGAAGTCATAACATATATTTTTGCTTGATCATGACATGTTCAATGATATTAGTGAATACACTGAATACACCCAAAATACGTGAGCTCAAGATCGCGTCAGCGACTTCCTAAACATGAATTATAAACATGAATTAGTGTATAGCCCAAGAGTGGGAGTTTTTCTAACCTTAATTTCAACTCTGAAAATGTATTTCGGAAATTCTAATATGTTATTTCAATAATTGGCTTACCCTGCCATACCTAAGTATGCACATGCACGTCTGATTCGCTTGTGGATTAAATACACATAAAAAATATCATATTTGCCGATGGTGTTTTTTAATCACGTCTTTTTTTACTCTGTAACCCACCTTTGCACAGTATATTTGTGTAGGACCTGGGAGCTGCACAGTATTTTTGTGGGACCTGCGTCCTGCGGGCACATCAGACACATCAATAATTGCATTCTGAATTATGAAGTATGTCCTTCTGATATCAAACATTTTTGACTGAGCTCTTCACTACAATGCTAATAATCCCAATAAGTATGATGAGGTGAAATAGTATCTATAATAATTAACTACGGTACTAAAGTATGCAACTTCGTGGCAAATTAAGTTCCGACGTGCATTTCAAAAAAGTGTTCTCATTGATCATGATGATGTTACGCAATATACGCGATCCGAAATAATTATTGTCTCAGCCTCGGTATCCATAGGGTCCACAACTTATAAGTTCCCCCTAAATACTTTTTAAAATAAATCGAAAAATATTTGATAAAATGCCAACGTGTAAAAAGCTTTGGGTAGCCGTATTTATTTTACACATATGGACCAAATTATAGCGTCACACGTCATTGGGGTCAGTCACAATGGCTCATTATGTAAAAAAAGAGACCGTTTTAAACAGCGTTAAAAGTTGCATCTGAGTCCATGTGTTTGTTAAAAAAAACCTGATTGCTATGGACTCATGTGCAAATTTTAAAACGGCATCTTTTCTTACACAATTAACCATTGTGACTGAACGCAATGACGTGTGACACAATAAATTGGTCCACATGTGTAAAACAAATAGGGGTATACATACCTTTTTACATTTTTACAATTCGTAATATATTTTTGACTTATTCTAAAAAGTATTACGGGGGAACTTATAAGTTGTGGACCGTATAGTTGTTTTAGGCGAAGCGTCCAAACAAATCCCTTTTGTGAAAGGGAAATCCATGTGTCAAATCCCTTAGGTGTAACAGACACGAAAAAAACACATAAGGGATTTGAGAAGAAGTTTTTGCTGTATACGACTTATATTTATATCCAACTATATAATAAAGTCTGCATACGGGGTACACCCGTCAGTCCGAAACAACGTCAATCCGAACCCCCGTCAGTCCGAAAATCTAAGTGAAAAAGACATCAACCCGAACCCTAACCCTAACCTTAATCATAACCCTAACTTCAATTAGATTTTCGGACTGACGGTGGTTCGGATTGACGGTGTTTCGGACAGACGGGGAGACCCCGCATGTGCGCACCCGTCGCCTGGAGGTACAAGCTCCGTGTCATTTGGGTGGGAAATAGGTACTGCGGGGTAATCTGCCAATAAATTGACATTTGATTGGACAAAGAAGTTGTCAGCTTTCACTTGGCCAAAATGCATCCGACCTTGTTAGAAATCAAAGTACATTTGATGTGAGTTAACGGGATTGTTGTTCTCACGTTCATATTTCAATGTTTCAAAGGAAAATATGAAAATGGATCGATAACATGCTCATCTATCAGGGTTACGTTCTTTAACCTCAATACATTTGTACATTCATTGAATGACCTATGAAAATTTGGGTACAAAAACTCATACTCAGTAACTTGAGGTCAAAGTGTGCCCTATTATTGTTTCATTGAGGTTATTGAATTATGCCATTTGGGATGAGGCGGGCCACTGTGGTCCATAGTGATACTTACGACAGTTAATCTCGTCTTCTGCCTGTGCCTGTGCGCAATCCTTGTACCCATTGCATACTGATGTTTGTGGAATACATCGACCATTGTAACACTGGAATTCATCTTCACCACATACTGGAAAGATAAGACAAGCAAAATGTTTTTAAAACTATCTGCAAATTGTTTGAATAAATTAATTTGAGTATATGTTTTTGCAATACTATATCATGATCTCAGCTTACTAATTTGTATATCAATTGTTCTCTGTCCCACTATTTCGTTACATGATGCTTGGGTTACTGATTACTTTCACACGTTTATCATGATTTTCTAGGGTCCATGAACAATCTTCAATGTTTTATGGGCGGCCATGAGGGCCAAAAGGGTCTCAAAATCACACACGGGTCTCAAAAGTACAATAAGGTCTCAAAAACACACAAAGGTCTCAGAAATAAACACACAATAAGGTCTCAAACGTATAATAAGGTCTCAAAAACACATAAAGGTCTCAGAAATAAACACACAATAAGGTCTCAAAAGTATAATAAGGTCTCAAAAACAGAGAAAGGTCTCAGAAACAAACACACAACAAGGTCTCAATAGTACAATAAGGTCTCAAAAATAGAGAAAGGTCTCAAATACAGAGAAAGGTCTCAAAAACAGAGAAAGGTCTCAAAAACAGAAAAGGGTTTCAAACACAGAGAAAGGTCTCAAAAACAGAAAGGTCTCAAATACAGAGAAATGTCTCAAAAACAGAGAAAGGTCTTAAAAACAGAAAAAAGGTCTCAAAAACAGAAAAGGTCTCTAAAACAGAAAAGGTCTCAAAAACAGAAAGGTCTCAAAAACAGAGAAAGGTCTCAAATACAGAGAAAGGTCTCAAAAACAGAGAAAGGTCTCAAAAACAGAGAAAGGTCTCAAAAACAGGGAAAGGTCTCAAATACAGAAAAAGGTCTCAAAAACACGTTAAGGTCTCAAAAACACGTTATGGTCTCAAAAACACGTTATGGTCTCAAAAACACGCTATGGTCTCAAAAACACGTTATGGTCTCAAAAACACGTTATGGTCTCAAAACACGTTATGGTCTCAAAAACACGTTATGGTCTCAAAAACACATTATGGTCTCAAAAACACGTTATGGTCTCAAAAACACGTTATGGTCTCAAAAACACGTTATGGTCTCAAAAACAGAGACATATACCTCAGAGACATAGACTGCACATAACGGTCGGTTGACTTTGTAATACCTGATTTGAGACCTAGACGTGTTTTGAGACATGAACGTGTTTTGACACCCTTTTGGCACACACGGCCGCCCATAGTATTCCTCGGCGTTGACCCTTTTGACCCCGGCGGCCGCGCCGTGAGTGCCAAAAGGGTCTCAAAAGTACGTCTTGGTCTCAAAAACACATCTTGGTCTCAAAAACACGTCTAGGTCTCAAATCAGGTATTACAACCGACCGTATATATGCAGTACCGCATACAGTACTGCAACATCCGCTTGCAGTCCCGCATGGGGAACTGCAATATTTTTGGTGTATTTCCGTATGGGGAACTGCAATATATTTGGTGTATTTCCGCATGGGGAAATGCAATTTTGGTACATTTCCGAATTGGATGTATTAATCAAAAGTTTAAGTCAAATGGCTACGTGCTTTGACATGCAGTTAAAAGGGCATTTCGTGATCCACAGCCTCATCCCCCACTTTTTCAACAACAAAAAAGTTGAGATTTTTATACCATTGGGAAATTTTGGCTACATAATGTTTATGTACTAAATATTTCTTGCAGATTAATTCATTTAGCAAAAAATTTGAATTTTGTTCTAGTACCGGTATACCAGATCGAAATTACAACAGTGGCCTATGGAATAATACACATAATCATGCGTAACTCGCAAACGCAAAATTGGATTGAAATTTTGTGAATAAGCTTTTTTCGTGGATATCTACTGAAAAATGTCATAAAAAAGGATGGGATCACATGCTAAATTAAGTTACTAAGCTCGTCGCAATATAGGCCCTATCATACTTATTGGGTTAGATGGTTTGTTAAAATATCTACACCACATTTCGCCATACTGCATTTTAGAAACGCTTGCTGTTAGAATAAGAAACATTTTAATTCTAATTATTGCACATTCTAGGGAAGCGTGGTTACCTTTTTAAAATAACCGAGTGAAATATTTTTCCTGTCAAAACTGAAGCATCCTCTGTATAAAAGAAAATATGAATATTAACTGCACATCATATATAACGATTCGTGATACCCAATTGTGGCACATTTGATGCCGTTTATGAGGCAGAAAATTTTATTTCAATTTTATATACGCCAAAATACTTTTTTAATTGAGCGAGAATGGCGATAGAAAAAACGCTGAAAATTCCATGTATAAATTACATTAGACCCAACCAATGATAACTGTTTCGTTTTTATGGTAATCTAATTTTTATTTCCTGAAATAAAATTATGGGTCTAATGTGGATTAATTGTGTAATTGATGAAAACATCGACGTGTATAAAAGAAGCTACAAGAAATATGGTAGGCCACGCCACATTGATAATCTATGCTTTTAGTATACGGCGAGTTCGTGTGAATCAAAATCGATTTTACTACCTCATTCCTATTTCTGTATATAAAACACGCAGTTATCAACAATTGAGCGCTATTAATACACATTAATGTTTTTAAACAAATAAAATTCCAAAATATGGTACGTTTTCTGTATTTGCTTGTCACGTGGTATGTTGAAGTAATGAAGTTGTGATTATATTTTTAAATTTTCATCATGACACCATCAAGCCTTGATAGCCGAGCGGTCTAAGGCGCTGGTGTCGGACTGACGGGGTTTCGGACTGGGGTCTACACAGAGAGCTATAGAAGGTTTGAGAAGTGTTCTTAGTCAATTTTGGGGTGCTGATTCAGAATATTTTATGTACTTTCATAAAAGTGGTAGAAAGTACTCAAATTTGGCATTAAAGGTGAATTCCGTGATTTTTAGGAATAAATTCAGTACAAACAGAATTATTAGCTCTAAATCATAAGTGCTTTATATAAATGGCAAGAAGTAATGCTCTTTAGCTGTAAGTTTAGAGGTCACAGTTCCGTCAGGCCCGTAGTACGCAGGATTTTTTTGGAGATGCTGATTTTGAGAAAGTGCACTTTTTTCAGGGGGGTGATATTGTGAAAAGTGGAATTTTCACCTTTTTTGACCAAAAAAAGCGTAAAAAACCTGATTTTTTTGCTTGCTATGCTCACAAAAATGTGATATTTTAGTACTTTGTGTATACTTGTGCAAATTTGGGGGTGAAGGTGTGGTCACACACACCCCTCCCCACTCCCCCATGTACAGGCCTGAGTTCCCAAAGTCAAAAGAGCTAAAATTTTCACTTTCATGGCTGCTTTGTTATGATTCTTGTAATTCCTTGTTGATATTCCTTAAATCAATTAAAAGTGACAGACAAACAACCCAACTTTTAATGTTAATTATGCATATTCAAAATAATACGTGCACTGCTAGTAAAATTTGATAATTTTAAACAAAAAATTTATTAATAATTCTAAAAATGTAACACATGCTTTAGGTTTTACAACTTTGTGTATTTTTGTTTGAATCATACATGTACCACATGTTGGAATACTTGTGTGTGTTTAGAAAAATAAAGTGACTATAAATAAGAATACAATTTAACATATGTGTTTGTTTTCATGGTGACTGGTGTATGTGCTGATCAATATTAGACAAGTTAATTGTTGAGCTTTTTTAATGGCAAGGGGTGAAACAAGAAAAAAAACCAAATTTATAAGGAAAACAATTTTAAGCAAAATATGTCAATGTTTTTGAGCTGAAAACAATTCATAAATTGCCTCAAAATATTCTCTTTGTGATGCCTTTCATCTTTCACATTTACCCCTTGCACAAAGAGGACTTTTTTCTGTGGTGTAAAACAGGCGTTTCAGTGAAGTTTTGTTTTGATGAGGGGAGGTGCAAGTTGTTTTGAAAATATCCAAATTAGTGAATGCAATGCCTGCTGCTGAATTCCAATAAAACTCAATTTTTGAATAAGATTCATCCTCCACAGTGATATACCAACTTGGATATGGGGTGGACCCAGGACCCTGAGTGATCCCATGTTCCAAATACCTGGACAAAATTGATAAATCTTCTCAATAGACCCATTTCATACTAAATTTCTATTCAATTCATAATTTACACCTCTAGGCGCCTGAACTTGTCAGGGGTGGTGCAATAAATTGTACCCCCGGGGCCGGGTGGTGAATTATAGGGGGGGGGACGCAAAGATTTTTTGGCATGTCAAAGGGGGAAGCATTTTTTGGCAGGTCGAAAGGGCGGGTCAAGTAATTTTGGCAGGTCGAAAGGGTGGGGGAGGAGGGGGGCAAGCAATTTTGGCACATATATTTTGGGCAACGTTTCTATATTACACCCTAAAAGGAGTAGGAAAACGTTAGGAACGTGTTCAAATATGCAAAATTTCTTTTCAGTCGCATTATATGATAAGACTTTTTAAGTCCAACTTGTAATTTTGTAAGAAATTTGGACAAAAGTTTTGGCCAAATCTAACACAAATTGTCTAACACAAATTGTCTTAGTTTTTACAACTTACAACCGCAAGCAATTTGAGAAACATTTTGGCTGCAGTGATGCAAAGTTGGTCTATTTTCCAAAAGAAATTAAGACAATTTTGAAAACAAAATGACCCATCCATAGGCCTATATACCGAAATTCCCCATGCGGAAATACACCAAAATATTGCAGTTCCCCATGCGGAACTGCACATCCCGACCTGCATCACCGCATGCGGAAATGCAAGTTGGGATATGTAGTTCCTCATGCGGAAGTGCGTGGCGGAATGTGTAGTTTCGCCTGCTGATGTGTGCAGTATAGTACTGCATGCGGTACTGCACATATAACGGTCGGTTGTAATACCTGGTTTGAGACATTGACGTATTTTTGAGACCATAACGTGTTTTTGAGACCATAACGTGTTTTTGAGACCATAATGTGTTTTTGAGACCATAACGTGTTTTGAGACCATAACGTGTTTTGAGACCATAACGTGTTTTTGAGACCTAACGTGTTTTTGAGACCATAACGTGTTTTTGAGACCATAACGTGTTTTTGAGACCATAACGTGTTTTTGAGACCATAATGTGTTTTTGAGACCTTAACGTGTTTTTGAGACCATAGCGTGTTTTTGAGACCTTTCTCTGTTTTTGAGACCTTTCTCTGTTTTTGAGACCTTTCTCTGTTTTTGAGACCTTTCTCTTTTTTTGAAACCTTTCTCTGTGTTTGAGACCTTTCTCTGTTTTTGAGACCTTTTTCTGTTTTTGAGACCTTTCTCTGTTTTTGAGACCTTTCTGTTTTTGAGACCTTTCTCTGTTTTTGAGACCTTTCTCTGTTTTTGAGACCTTTCTCTGTATTTGAGACCTTTCTCTGTTTTTGAGACCTTTCTCTGTATTTGAGACCTTTCTCTGTTTTTGAGACCTTTCTCTGTTTTTGAGACCGTATTGTGCTATTGAGACATTACTGTGTGTTTATTTCTGAGACCTTTGTGTGTTTTTGAGACCTTATTGTACTTTTGAGACCCTTGTGTAGTTTTGAGACCCTTTTGGCCCTCACGGCCGCCCATAATGTTTTCCCCAGTATCAACAAAAACATCAAGGCCGGACCGCCAGGCCCGAGGCCGGAGACTCCAATAGTTAAGTTCTTCTTACTGCAGTTACTGTTCATTTTCCTATACACAATACACATGTGCTCTCACCGTTGACGTGTGACCTCTCTGTGTGAAAAATAACGCCATCCCTCTCCCTCAGTCAATAGAAAGGAATGTTTTTTTCGCACGTAGACGCGGTACGTGAACGTGTGGCGTCAATTTGATGTCTTTCTACGTATACCGCTGTTTAAACGAATCGAACGTTCAATATATAAACACCCGCCTTGGATCAGAGACCCGACGCCAGGTACATGGCGAATGGGACATCATCGCACTGAGCCTCTCTTAAATATACTACACTTGTGATCGAGTGCACAACAAGAACAATAAATATACTGATCTTCCGGGAATTGAACCTAGGACCTGAGCTAAATTAATGTAATAGATCAGACAGATCATTGGGGTTTATTCATGGGTTGTTACTCATGTCGTGTATAGTGAAAAGTTTACATATTTTCAGAAATAAATATGGCTATTATATGAACAATTTTATTTTAAATTTATTTACCGCAATTGGCATTTTCGGGAGGCGTATCACAGTAGCATATGTTGTCCTCGTGTACCGCACCTATTCCATCTGGACATGAAACAATCTCTGTGAAAATAAAAGAAAAAGAGAGCAAGAAGTAGATTATCACTTAGGCACAACATTTTTTTGGTCCTATAGCGCTATCGGTGCCCGAAGAGGTACCGATGACACTTTTTATCGTACCCTGAATATTTTTAGAGTGCATTTATTTTGTATTTAAATGAAAAACAATAACACTATGCAACTCTTAAATATTATGCTTGATACAATTTATTTTATCTCCAGGGAGCGATGTTAAGAGTCATTGGTACCTAACCGGGCACCGATAGTTCTATAGGACCAAATTAAACGTGATGCCTTGTAGGGCTTGCTTTTGCTGAAAATGTTTCATTTCTTCTATTCTTAGCTAAAACTAAAAAGGGTGTCGGACAGACAAAGTAAGAAAAAAATCGGATGAACGTTCATGTACGCACTGCGCACCGTAGCACGAACAATGTGAAAATTGGGGATGTTGGCTTTTCTTGCCATAAGATAAGTATAGCGAAAATTTAGAATTTGTATGTTTGGAGTAAGCATAAATAATTATTTAATCTGATATAAACCTCGAAAATAGAAAATGTGGAAGCAAGTCGGAAACCATTAACATGTGAATACGTGAGACAGAGCAATGTGTGTTGCCCTAGTTTTATTTATTTATTTTGACAGAAAAAAAAAAATGCAGGTTTTCTAGAAGCTTCTGAATCACCCTGCATTGACGTATTAACGAACACGTGACATCTATACCTCCTTTCACAGAAGTATTCCTATGTTTTAAATTTAGAGAATAATCAGTTACACCAGATTAGCTGTAAGCTTACCAATTTCCATAAAGCTCTTTTCTATACATGTATACGATAGAACTTCTGTGAAACTTGAAAAAATCATTATGTCTTTCTGTCCTTTTTGACCTTATAACCTTCATTCTGAACTTTAATTCAAATAAATCTTAAGGAACGATAACTAAATTAAAAGTACGTGTTTGGGGCTCGAGCAAATTGACATTTGAAAATTTTTAGAGAGAAAAAATCGTGACTCAGCGGGGATTGAACCCGGTCGCTGGAGTACCGGTCCAGATTCTATACCACTGCGCTACGGAGTTCACAGTCGGTACTCGGGCAATCCCAACTTAAGCATGTTAAGTCCCCATGATAACCCTCTCATTGTGTCTCAGCGGCCAATCATAATAGCGCAGTGGCGTAGCGTCATAGGGGCACGGGGGGGGGCACGTGCCCCCAATCGATCTGAAATTTTTAAAAATCCCATTCCAAAATGGCCGAAAAACGGCTTGTGCTACGCCACTGTAATAGCGTAAGACAATAAAATACATGCGATCACAAATAAACTTAAGTCATGGGGACTTAAGTTGAGCTTGCTCGAGTACCGATTGTGAACTCTGGTAGTGCAGTGGTTAGACTCTGGATCGGTAATTTGTGCATCTCTCAAAATTTTCAACGGTTTGCTCGAACCCCAAACATGTCATTTAAATCATAATTATTCGGGCTTGCATCGTTATTTCGGATCCTCGCATATTAATTTGTGTAATGTCCGAGTCTAGTAGATTTAAATTGCATTTTTGTTTTTCAAATTAAAAATATAAACAAATTAAATTTACAAGATTTCAAATTAATTGGTGCCTAAATCACAGTCCTTTATTATTTAATTTGAACAATTTTGAAATTTGAAGTGTTCGATAGTAAAGTAAGCCCTACCTACACACACAGAAAATCGTAGCTATATATTCCGGAGAAAACAAAACAATGCCACATTTTGCAGCGTGTTTTCTGACTGCTTGGATGCAAACATAATGCATAAATTGTATTAATGAAAATTACTACGGATTTCGCTGTCAAATGCACGACTAGACTTTTATCAATTCACCATGCAACTTCCGTGAGATAGGGGTTTCTGTTTGAGGTTCCGACGTATGGGACACTACTACGGATATTCTATTACATTAATGACTCTATTAAAATATGACATAGGCCTATACTTAACCTCTCTGTGCGAATATTGATATAAATACAGTAGCTTAAAAAGATTTTCAACCGGGTGAGGGCTGACAAAATGAGCACTTGTTGACGACCCATTCTAGGGGGGGGGGGTATATTCAAAATTTGTTTTAACCTATCGCTATGATAGTTAATTATATTACATCATCACCTCTACGGCGAATTGTGACAATATTCCAGAAAAATACAACACTAAATTTTTAGAATTAAAAAAATATTATCTTGTTTGCCAAATGAAACATAGCTAAATCCTAATCCTTTATTTAGTTCGAATTGGTTTTAACCTATCGCTATGATAGTTAATTATATTACATCATCACCTCTACGGCGAATTGTGACAATATTCCAGAAAAATACAACACTAAATTTTTAGAATTAAAAAAAATATTATCTTGTTTGCCAAATGAAACATAGCTAAATCCTAATCCTTTATTTAGTTCGAATTGGCAAGTCGAATTTTAATTTTTGGTAAGGTTTGGAAATAAGGCTAAAACACATGCGATTTTTAGGGCGTTTTTCGTATGCTGTGACTATCAAGCCGATAGACTTGTACAAAGACTAATTTCAAGTTATGCATTCTAACTTTGAGAAAACTTATTTTCTAATTTTGTTCATAAACCAATTATCAAAACTCATTGAAGAGATTCATCAGGATTGTCTATATAAATTATTACTAGAGTTCTCATAACAAATCCAGGTACTCACAATTAGTAGTGACGTTTCGCAACCTTACTGGCTGGTTGCTTCTTCTTGACTGAGCTGTATCCAATGCTGTATCCAATGCTAGCACTTGCTGTCTTAGCTTATTTTCTCAGTCATGCTTACAATCAGCTTATCCAAGAAAAATCAACTGGCAACACTACAGCTAAGACAGCAAGTGCTAGCATTGGATACAGCTCAGTCAAGAAGAAGCAACCAGCCAGTAAGGTTGCGAAACGTCACTACTAATTGTGAGTACCTGGATTTGTTATGAGAACTCTAGTAATAATTATCAAAACTTAACATAAAATATTAAAATTTTGAATATTTACCCCATGTATGCCCTGTGCCAAGTCTCAAAATGTTATGACTATTGTTTTCTCAAATTGCAGATATTCAAATTCGACATTTATTGCCAGTTAGTATCAACTAAAGGATTAGGATTTAGGTATGTCTCATTCGACAAAACAGGGTAATATTTTTAATCAAAAAAAAAATAGTTCTGCATTTTTCTGGAATAGGGAGTAATCCTGTTACATCAGCTCTACAGCGAATACTGTAATTTTCAACAGAGAAATGTTTGAAGCTATGAATGTGGAGGATGCGTTTTGATTCCTGAGAATTTATAAAAAATATAATTCCTTCCGTTCTTGAGGGGAAGGGGTGGGGGTAAACAAAGAACAGTGACACGAGAGTTTGCGTGTGTTTGGTTAAATTAACTAAATGTATAAGGCCAAATAAAAAATTAAACATGTTTCACGTCCCCTCCCGCTTCCTTTTTTGAGGTTTCCTCAAATATATTTTTATTTTTTGAAATTCAGTTATAACTTTTCAAAAAATATGTCTAGGAAGTTGGGATGCATTCTATAGCCTTGTTAAGATACAAGAAACACTTTAGGAAGGTTTTGTGATCATTAGAGGGGGTGTAACTCTCAGAACAACAAATAAAAAAAGGCCTCCTCCTTTTTCCAGGCATTATTGTATACGCTAAAACAGCTCTTAGTATGGGTATTTACACCAATTTTGCGATAAAAAATAGAAAATAAAAAGCCCCCTCCTCCTCCTTTTTTCGAAAACCCGGACGTGAAACATGTTTTATTTTTTACTTGGCCTAACATAGCCTGAATTTTCAAGGGACCCTGCAATTACTCATTCATGTAGACCTGGTAAACTCGAATATGAAATTGAAGTTGAAGTTTGCGTGAAATTAGGAAGGCAGTGCTAAGTCTTAACGGTAATCGTTTTGGTAAAACCTATCAAGATATGTCTCCAAATATTACGAAAAACAGGTTGCTTGTGATATGTCGTATACAATTGCGATTGAAAGGACACATTCGTGAATAATGGTCGATAAATTAATATCTTGCTTTAATATTTACAAGGGCGGGTGGGAGTTTCATTAAACAACCTTCAATCAATTTCTCATTCTCCCCGCTCGTCCGCTTGAAATATTAAGACCCCCCTTGGTTTCACCTTTTTCTCCATTTAAAACTTAACACCCCCACCCATATGGTTTAGGAAATATTCAGACCCCCTTGTGCCCGCCAATACTGCAATTCCCCCTCCCCCTTAGAAACTACCACTCCACCGGCGTAAATAGTGAACGGACATGCGTGAGACAATTTTTATGCCGCCTAAACGGGATTTGTTTGGGTCAAAACGTTTTAATAATATTTTAAAATGTCGGATTATAAATGTCGTGAAATATTTTGAAAACATTTTATATGAAAACACACAGTAGTCTGTATATCTTCCTCGAGTCAGTAGATGTGGGCCAAATAAAGCTGACACAAAAGAAGAATGGTATGGGTCTATAAAGGAGATCCAATGTGCGTGATTTTCTCTGCTCTTGAGGGAAAAAACGACCAAAACTTTTGTTTTAGGCCGAATATGTCATTTACTCAAGCACAGCAAGATTTATGGAAATATAAATGCGAATATTGGCTCCCTTGATTTATTTCCTATAAAGACTAATCACCTAATATTAAAATATTTTCAACATTTTTATGCTTCATTATATTTTTTTAGTTAGTTATATGGCTATGGAAAAATGTGGCATATGTCATCCCAATCTCCAGAAGAAGAACAAATTGCAATTGAAAGTTTAAAGTTTGACAATTGTGTTCTAATTGGCGGAATAAATCAATTTACATCGGTGACACACTTATCTTGTTAACCAACCATCCTGTGAAGACACCACACGTCAGTCATAACAGATTACTGTCACACAACATGGACCACAATGGCCTCATCCCGATGGCATGGTTCAAAAACCTTAATTAAACAATCATAGTGAACAATTTGACCTCAAGTTGCGGAGAATGAGCTTTTGTACCCAAATTTTCAAAGGTCATTCAATGAATGTACAAATGTATTGGGGTTAAAGAACTGTGCCCTGATAGATGAACATGTTGTGGATCTTAGTGTGTACGTTAATAGCTCTGATCACCTGCTTGCTATGGGATATTAAACGGTATTTTAACAAGTCCAAGTACAACCCACTAATGCAGCCCACTTCTACGTATATAACTTCCGGCCAATTAGCCATTTACATGCTAAGGGTCGTTACAGGCTTTTGTGGATGCACAGTGGCGTACCGTGGCCGCTCCTACCCCGGGGGGCTGAAGAAAATTCAATTTTGCCGCCCCTTCCTCAACAGCCCGAAAAGGTTGACCCTATTTTTTTTTTTCGGTGGTTTGAAAAAGTGAAGAGCAAAAAAAAAAAGGGATTTTAAGCGCTATCGCCCTAAAAGCAACACATTTTGATGTATAGTACAATTTTTTCTTTTTTATACTTTTCAAATTCTTCCGCCCTTTTTTCTTTACTAATTCTTTTTGCCGCTCCTTCTTCTTCCGCCGCCCCTTCTTCTTCCGCCGCCCCTTCTTCTTCCGCCGCTCCTTCGTTTTGGCCGCCCCTGCTTTTACCCCGGGAGAATGACCCCCCCAAAGCAAAATACACCAAAAAAAAAATACGCGCATGATGTAGAATATTCGATGTAACCCCACACCACATTTCGCCAAAATACATTCTAGAAACGCTTGCTGTTAGAATAAGAAAAATGTTAATGCTAATTTATTGCACATTCTAGGGAAGCGTGGTTACCTTTTAAAATAACCGAGTGAGAGGGTTTTCAAGAAAAAAATTTTCTTGTCAAAACTGAAGCATCCTCTGTATAAAAGAAAATATGAATATTAACTGCACATCATATATAACGATTCGTGATACCCAATTATGGCGCATTAGATGCCGTTTAAGAGGCAGAGAATTTTATTTCAATTTTATATACGCCAAAATTTTTTTTAATTGAGCAAGAATAAGGATAGAAAAAACGTTGAAAATCCTATGTGAATATTACATTAGACCCGGCAAAAGATTACTGTTTCGTTTTTATGGTAATCTAATCTTTTATTTCCTGAAAAAACATTTGGTGTCTAAAATGGAATTTGTATGTAATTGATAAAAACATCGAACGTGTATACAAGAAAAATGGTAGGTTCCTCTATAGTATTTTACTGACCATGGAAATGTACTGACACCGTAAGAGCACGTGTCAAAATCGATATCATGTATTGTCCATATAGACGCGCATTTATCATGTTTATGGTCGGATTAACAACAATTGAGCGCTATATTAATACACATTAATGTATTTAGGCAAATAAAATTCCAAAATATGGTACGTTTTCTGCTTTTGCTTGTCACGTGGTATGCCTATATTGAAGTTGCGATTATATCTTCAAATAAGTTTCAAATGAATTCCATGAAGACAAGTGGTCGAGTGGTCTAAGGCGCTAGGCTCATAGAGCATTATAAGCGGCGCCGTGAGTTCGAACCCCGCCTCTGCCAAATTTTAAAAGAAGCAAAATTTAAATTTTACTTTTTTAAATTTCATATTGGGGAAATGTGACTGGGAGAATTTATGTATGGCGTGGAGTGGTGTGATGTAACCCCTGTCTTCGTTATTTATTCCATTCCCAATCTATTTTAAATTTCTAAACATGCTTGATGACGTGAAATCGATAATTATATTTCCACCATGCAGCCATAGTATTGGAAATACATGCCCTTAAGGGTTGTGTTTAGCTATTTCAGGTGGGTAGGGGTAGAAAAAAGATTATTGCCATTTTGACCAAAACACGTGAGTATTTATGATTTGCCAAACAGAAACTAACAGAATAATACCTAAAAGTATCACTTTTTAATCATTTTGTCATAAATACGACTTTCCACCATTTACAATTATTTGTACCGGGGTGTGCCTGTTGTCAAGTCGATCAAGATTGTGATGTAACATTCCGTACAGAGGGTAATCAGTACGGCGTGAAAAGTATGGCTTCTATAAGGTTACAATAAGGGAACAAACCACAAGATCGATGACGTCCAATAAACGTAACTAGTTTCGTTTCTCAGCCGACCCCCTCCCTCCATGCCAGAAACGTAATAATGAAATGTTGGAAATTTTGACATAATAATAATAATGACACATTCTTCAGACCGATGTTTTTGTACAAACGTAATCGAGTATTTTACCCCCTACCCTTAAACGAAACTGGTTTCGTTTATAAGACGTTATTTTTTGGTTTGTTCCCTAAAACAGGTAATAGGTATGAATGGCCGTGTAATCGATCTAGAGAAACCTGTCTCGCTGTCATCTTAAGCTGCATGGGTGTCCCAGAAAGATCCATACCGGGAAAGTTTTGTAGGTAGCATTGTTATCAGTCGTATTGTTTTGAGTTCTAAATATTACATATATTTAGCTTTCTTGGTAATTTAAGATTTTAAAGATCGAATGTTTCTAAAATAAATTACAGAATATTGCGTTCAATGGTGGTGAAGTTTAAGTTTTGACAATACAATCTATTATGAGAAATAATGAATAACCGTTCAGCACAAAGTTATTTGGAAAAAGTTTAGCAGCTAATTTTGTTATGATCTATCGATTACTAGCATGCATGGTATAAAGGATTTGTTAAGCTTGATTGACCTAATACTGCATGTGTCGTATTTGGCGGCAGTTTCGAAAATAATGATTGCGGTGTATGAGTTTCATCATTTGAAATGCCGGCAGAGATTGATTTAGGGGCCTATTATAAAAATATTATAGAGAAGATTCGTCCTTGTGCCACAGCATGTATTTATGTCCCTATTGGCAAACACACAACTAGGAAAAGGTGAAGATTACATTTGCAGCAAGTTTTTCTTAAACAAGTTATACCCTATAAGAATTACATTTTTGGCGTAAAATTGATCGTAACATTTTTTTTTTTAAATTCAGCACAAATATCGGGACTAATATTGAAAACACATGAAAAAGGTCACTTAAATCAATATTAAGAATTATTCAGTGTTTCAAGCTCTACATTTGTGCCAAATTTGGTGTATCTCCTTTGACAACTGAATGATTTCTACACTATATTGCAAAGTACGTCTACGTCTGGGCGATAGTGATAAAGCAGGTCAATGTCTGGTGCTTATGAAGCCTGTGCTGTAAGTTACACACGTGCAATTTTGTCCAGTTTTAAGAATATCAATATCACGCCAAAACGAATCAAGTTTTTGAAATGAAAGTAACACAATAAGTAGGTGACATTTATGTCATTAGAGAGCTTAGAAATGACGTTACTTTAACTTTAACTTTAACGTCTAGAGGATTATAGAGGATTATGTATTCAAAACCAAGGTGGTTTTGAATACATAATCTCTGTAATCTAGACGATTAAAGATAAAGTTAAAATAACGTCATTCGCAAGCTCTATTGTATTCCATGTACCGGTACTAAAATTAAATACACTGTTGATTAATTTTTCAAACACGGTATAGATCATTCTGGAACACCCTGTATCTTAGAACTGTCCTTCAACACAGGTGGTAGTATACGGTTATATTGTTCCGGTCCATTTATGACATAGCCATCCTCATTTTAATACATGATAATACAATAAAACATGAGATCGGTTTGAATGGTTGTGGAATCAAACTAGAGACCTGTTCCTTTGTCACCTTTATAGACCTGATAAATCAAGCGGAACGATTCTTGTCATATCGTTTTACAGAATTGGTCGTATTGCCAGCGCTGCAGTGTTAGTATTAACTTTGGGCTTCTTATGAATTGACTGTCAATATCTTATACTAGGTATACATTAAAACTCAAACGGGAGAAAGAATCGCGCATACGCATGTTAGAACATTTTCAACAATGTTTTAAAATTGTATATTACAATGTATTTACATTAACATTGTACCCTAAATAACATGGACATTTGGGTGATATGTTGATGTAGTTACGGGCCATATTTAGTGCCGATTTGTCCCAATTTGCTTTTGACTTGCCTGGCAACACTCCATAAAATATGGCTAGTCGTGTGAAGACAAAGTTGAAGACCTATAAGGAGTTATATTCGTTCTCAAATGGAATCATTATGAAGATCGTAAGTAAAAGTAATATAATAACATAGCGCTATTAGCTCGCCTATGAACCTTGATATTCGTTAGTTAACCGGATAAATAACTTCAGCAAAACTGACAAACTTGTACCAAAATTGGCGTTAACTCGTTACTGTCGAAAATGTACAACATATGGCTTCCGTGAATCTGAAAATATTGATATTTCACATTTGGTTAATTGTATTACCATAAATCGAACACGGACATGCAGGATGGTATCTCCAGAAGTCTTTTTGCCTAAAAAATGGAATTTTGTTGAATTTAGAGTAACAAAATAACATGCGCCAGACAGTGGTCGACGAGACTGTAAAATCAGGTAGAAGTTTGTATGTTGACGAGCTTCGAACATGCCTTCGTCGCATTCCGAAGTCACAAATATCTATCATAATTCTTATTTCAAGGTCCTGTAAATACCTCAGCAAAAGATAGGGTCATCGTCCAACACGGACTGCTCGAAAAGAGTTCACCTATAAAAAACTGCGTGGGCTGTTATGCGTCGTTATATGTACAGGCATATTTGAAGAATTTCCTATCAACTAATAATATTAAGATTGCTAAAATATTAATCTAAAGACTTCAATCTTTCATGTGCACCATAAATTTTGCACCTGAGATAGATATTGCTAGGCAAAATTTCACAGCAAACATTGCAGTTTTCTCCCATTTCGGAGATATTTGAGACAATACAGCTCGACCCCTTAACTAACAACAACCCTGCAAACACAAAACGTTTTACAGAAAACGTTTAAATGTCGTGTTAAATAAAGGGTATAAAACGTTTGAATAACATTTAGAAAACATTATGCAAACCATTAAAACATAATCATTACCTTTATATAAACCCGACATATAAATGTTAGTAAAATGTTTGTACCAAAACCAAAACGTGTATATTATAATCTGTTTATAACATTTTGAAAACATTTTTGTGTTTGATGGGAATTTACTGTAGAAACAATTATAGTCCGTCGTATACGTAGAAACAATTATAGTCCGTACGTGTTCCTCGAGGCAGTAAAGTGAAATCTAATTTTGTGATTTTCTCAAAAACTGTTTGATTGTTTGCGTCATTTGGTTTCTGAAAATGTATTTTTTATTTACATGTACTTATCATCAATATGCTTATAGAAATAGTGTACTACAAGTTTAAGCAAAATTAATCAAACTGTTGGATTGGGATTAGGATTACATTAATTTGACAGGCTATAGGGTAATTGTGCATTGGTTGTGGGAGTACAAATTTAAGTTGGGCTGTTATTGTCGTTTTTCCCACTCGGAGTGTTCCACTGTAACTTATCATGCTTATAGGAAATATTTCGTCCTTGTCAATCTTCTTGCCCAATTTAGATAGCTACTACCATAGGTTAAGTTTAAAAGATTTACGTAGTTTGTTGAAAAGCAGTTTATGGTGTGATATTTTGAAAAAAAATAAATGCCAATCTGAAGTTACGTTTCTCATACAACATGCACATAAACAGGACAATTTGCTGATTCTGTAATCACTATGCAGTGGTATGTTAACATATTAAAGCAATAATGTGTGATTTGCTTAAATAAATAGATTCCTGAATAAAGAGTTTAACTTCGACATTACACTATTTTTACAAATTAAATCTTTAAGATTTAAAATTTAAATCTAGAAGATTAATTTTAAATCTAAAATTGATTGGTCCCGAGGAGCACGAGTGGCCGACTCATAATCCATAGGTTGCGAGTTCGAGACCCGCTCGTGCCAACGTGTTGTGTCCTTGGGCAAGGCACTCTATCCTCATTGCCTACGGGGGATGGGGTGGGGTTGGATGTTTGTATAGTTGTTTGTTTCAATTTGCAATATTGGCGCTGATTAAGCTGCTGCCTGCAAAATTGCACTGTGTTTGTTTAAGTGTGTTTAATGTAAATTCTAGCAATGGGCTATTCCAGATAAAGTATGCACACCCCCCATAGAGGATATGGAAACTTGATGCTCTAAAAATCTGGAAATCCTCATACTAAGAGCAAGAAAAGTCTGGAAATCCAGATAGCAAGTGTGTTCAAGGTGGTTGAGGAATAAGATTTTGATCAGGAAAAAAACTGGATTTCCATTAGCCATCCCAAAAAATTTCTGGAATTCCAGGAGTGAGGAGCAAAAAACCCCTGGAAATCCAGGTAACATTATTGTGTTCAAGGGGTTGAGGAATAAGATTTTGATCGAAAAAAATCTGGATTTCCATTAGCCATCGCCAAAAATTTCTGGAAATCCAGTAGTGAGGTTAAAAAAATCTGGAATTCCTAAATGAAAGACAAAAGGGCATACAGGAATAGTATGACCAAAAAACTGTTGTTGTATAAAAATGCAAAATAAATGGAATTCCAATATAAGCCATAGAGGAATTATGTTTAAGATGACCAGAAAACTTGGAAAGCGTTATAAAATGGGGGAGAACATCTGTAATTCCATAGGGCATAGCTGAAAAACTGTTAAAAATAGTCCTGATTTCAGTGCGTATGAATGTGTATCTGATCTGACCCAAAATAAAACAAATTAACGAAATAGCCACCAAAATATAATATCAATTTCCTGGATTTCAATGTAAGCAATTTTGGACTGAAATTTATCTAATTTTGCATCAAAAAATGTTCTAATTTTTTTATTATAAAAATTGAGCCAATATTCCCAGTTTTGAGCAAAGTCTGAAATGGTATCCCTTTTGAAAGCAAGTTCATTGAAACTACTAACTAGTAGGAGCACGAAGATCTCTGGTAGGAGTGATGATGATGATGAGTTGCTTGCAACCTATTTTACCACTGACCTTTTAACAAGTTCAAGAAAAGTCAATACTATTATGTAATTGTTCATGGTACATGGCACACACACAAAGGAAAAATCAATATTGTATTTCTTGGTCATAAACCTCATCTTCATGCAGTACATTGTAGCCCTTTTAAATGCTACATGTACCTATGGCTATCATCTGTTTTATTTTATAAATTATTTACTGGGGTGCTTTTAGAATATTTTAGTTGATGAGATGCATGTACCCCATGTTAGCTGGATGAGAGAAACTTTCTTAATTCTGTGTATTAAAAACAAATCTACCCATCGCTGTTTGGGGTTTTAATATTAATATTAACAGGCTTGATTTCCGGGATTGATTGATTTTCAACGATGGATACAAATTTTAAGTTTAGCATTAGTTTTTATTATTATAAAAATTAAAATGTGACAAAATAAAAAAGTAAAATAAATTTAATAATACTTAATAGTATTAATGGCTACGAAAAAAACCTTCTCTACGGGCCCAACCGACCCAGAATTTAAAGTTTATTTTGGCTGAAATTTAGAAAATATGTCAAAATTCTTCCGATTTTGGTGATGATTTTAGGGCAATTTTAGCTTCCTCTAGAAAAAAGCACAAAAAACACCCGACCGTACTTGAAGTTGAAAGGTCTATCTGCCCGTAGAAAAGGGTGGGTTTTTAGTCGCCTAAAATACTTTTAGATTAATAAAGAACAGGACAGAAAAAAAACCCAGAAAATTTGACAATAATAGTTTTTTTCTGATCATTTTAATGCAAATTTTGAACAAATTGTATCAGCAAATTCATATAGCGATAAAATGCCAAGATTACACATAAATATAAAATTTGAAAGAGGGACTCTTAAATATACATTTAAAAACCAAAAGCAAAAATCAAGAAGTACATATTAAAATTGATTTACTATATTATTTAAATGATGCCTTGTATCTGGAAAATGTTACCCCCGGTACGTATTTACAAACTAAAACGTCAGACGAATTCGTCTATGGATTGTCTGAAATTGATAACATTTGGAAGAGGGACTATGAATAGTTTTTTTTAATTAACTTAAATTTATCAAAAATGGTAAAAACTGAAAAAGTTGATTTAAATCAGCGATTTGCTTAAATCATTTGATTATCAATTGATTGTTAAATTGACCAAAATCAGGTTTTTGATCAAAAATCACATTTTAAATCAAAATATCACAATGTGAACCAAAAATCACATTGTAAACCAAAAATCACATGAATTGAGTAAAATTTACCCCAAAGTAAAAAGGGAAAAGATTTTGCTCTGCTGTTTAGTAAAATTTTGCACAATACCGGAGTAAACGTGTTACATAATCAAGTTGAGTAAACTTTACACAGTTAGAAGGGACGTTACCTTTTACCATCCAAAAGAGTATGATTTTATCAATGATTTAGTAATATTTTTTAAGAGTGTACAATTGTGCTAATTCATTTCATCTTTTTAATGGCAATCAACATGATGAATGATGAGAGATTTTTACTTCAAGATGATGCAAATAAAACTACTCAACTGTTTTTTTTAATTAGCCAATAAACAAGCCTCTGAAGACAGGCACTGCTAGTTTAAGACTTTTGGGCATTATTTTTTTATATTAATATGTCACTAATGATAATTGATATAGGTTCTAAATTATTTTAGTTAATTAACACTAAAAGTTTGCATTGCACACAGGCTTACTATGCACACTGCACATATTTATACTGAATTCAGTCACATTAATTTGCTGTTTTGGGGGAAATTGGTGATTTTTGCTGACAAGGCTGCAATTATATACTCTTGGCATTTGAATTACGATAAATTACAGGATATTTTATATACTGGTACTTGTGAAAAATATTATGGAGACTGGAACATATACACAAAATAATATTTATATAAATTATTTATTTATATAAATTATTGATCAAGTTTTAGCTTGTATTGATTTTGGCGATTTTGTCCTTAAAAATCAGAATTCTGCCCCATGACTGCAGAAAAAATTCCCAGATTTTTCAGTTCATTTATTATTAGATCATGCATTTTAAACCCATACGTTTAAACTTTTGATTGATGTGACAAAAATTCACCTGGACTGTTGATCATGTGCCATGTCGGCCATGAATTTTGGCAAATTCTAAAAGCAAGATTTCAGTGCCTCGATTTGAAAAAATAATTGATATGTTATTGACCTATAAAGTACCAATTCATAAGAAACCCCTTTGACACTTTTACAATTATGCATATGAAAAGGTAAATAAATCCAAGTAAGGTAAGTAAGTGCTCACAGTAAAGTGGTCAACCAAGAAGGGAGCTGGAATATATTTAAAATAGACTTGGTGGTTTATTAAAGCATGAAAAACATGCATATTAGTTCATTATGAAACCCTATGAAAACATGCATATTATGAAAAAGCCTGTGTATGAAAAGGCAAATAATATACTTGTGTTAATTTTGCTCCTAAATGGTATTTTTGGACTGTGTTATTTTATTCAGTTCATGACCGGTCAGAATGGGACACTTTGAAAATTCATAATTCGAAAAGTTTTTGTCCGATTTTGACCATTTCCACCAAAATACTTCTGTTGATGATATCCAGACAACAATCGTTTGCAACAACAATATAGGGAAATTTTGATGGTCGTCCTAGTAGCCTGTGGATTGCATTGAAGGCCTATGTATGAGGGGCGGTCAAAAAGTTCGTAGAACAAGGTATGCTACTTTGTCGCACGGTAATGAATTTGGTCTCATTTGAAAGCTAGCTTGATCCTTCAAAACATTACTGCAAAAGTATTTGATTTTTGCATCACTGTATATGGGCAGGACACTCTGCTGAGGAAGCCTACCTCCTTGAATTCACAGGTACTACCAGAAGTGAACACAGGGTCATCCTGGAAATTTGTTCCGGCGGTCAGTGGTGAAAACTCACATAAAATTTAACAATGTACAGTTGCTGTAAATGGTGATGAAGTCCTTGATATTCAACAGCAACGAAATGGTCCTTAGAGTTCAGGGATGGAATGAGTGTCCTTGAAGATCATCCAAGGTCCAAAAGACTTGCTGACGTCACTTATGATATACGTGCTGGTACAGTAGCATTGATAATGAATAAAGAACCAAACAAGAACGATAGCCACAAAAATGACAACTCTGATAAAAGTGTTTATAACATAAATTTATTAAGATTTGGGTATTACAGGGTGTCTTCTAGATGGAGTCTCAGTATCTTTATGCACAAAATTGATACCCAGTTGACATAATCAGGTGAACGCCTTCTATACACTTAGAATGAGGGCCGAGACAAGTTTCGTCTAATATGAGATTAAAGGTGATAAGACATTAAATCACTGGAATTATGAGTCTATTCAGTGGACGCACCTGGATCTCCCACCCCTAAGAAGATCATCACTCAATCACATAGTGGAAGGTCTTCATCGCTGTTTTCTGAAATTCAGGGAGAGTCATCATGATGCCAAATGAAAGTACAATCATGGGCATATATATCATACAATTTTGATAGTAAAATTGAGGCAAGCCATCATGTGAAGAAGGTTGGTGGTAGGAATGAGACTATTGTGTCCTGTACCCAATTCTCAGTTTGCCAAGCTGCCATTCACGACTAACTATAAATCAACCATATTGTGGTCCAGCCAGGGTCTCTAATTAGTGAAACCTATTTTAGAATTTTAAGACCTACTTTCATAATACCAGGTTTGCTGGTGATCAATGCTGGTGAGCCTTCACTGAAGAGTGGTTCATGGAGCAATCGGAAAACTTCCGTTTTGTTGATATAGAAGGTTTCAAGAAATATTGCGACAGGTGCATTTAGGTATGCAATGACCACGTTTAAGATTGACATAGAAAGAATTTGGCTAGTAGGCCTACTCTTTCAAGTACCTTGTTCTACGAACTTTTTGACCACCCCTCGTATGTGTACTACATGTAAAAAAGTCAGTCTCACATCTTCTATTTCAGATATATTTAATACATGTGTACTCTATATGAGTGCGGCGTTTGATACGGTGGATCACGCGATACTGTTGAACCGTCTCGAGCAGAAATATGCCGTAACTGGGACAACCCTTGAGTGGTGTGGCTCATATCTTAAAGGATGGTCATCACGTGTGAACATAAACAGCACCATGTCAGACCCAGTTACCACTGATTTCGGACTACCACAAGGATCAGTCCTCGGACCTCTTTTGTTCACCACATATTCCAAGCCCATCGGTGAAATTGCGAGGAAACACGGCATCTGATGACTCGCAATTGTATGTTGCTTTTAACCCGCGTAATCCTGACGACATTGTCAAGGCATTAAACAAGATATCATGCTGCATTGCTGACATAAAATCTTGCCTCACCGCCAATTATCTGAAACTCAACGACTCCAAGACTGAGTTTTTCATTGCAGCATCAAATCATAATCTCAAGCTCCTGGACATAGGTACAGAACATTCAACTCACCATCGGTGACTCCACTATCAATCTGTCTTCTGTCATTCGCAACCTGGGTTGTCACTTTGATTCCAACATGTCTCTTAGCTGCTAGTAATCCAAAGTACAAGTATATCATTTTGAAAATTAAATGAGTTAAAGAAGGGCAAAGAATAAGTTCGGTTTTTGAAAGAATAAAAAAATGCCGTAATATTTTGGGTGACAACATTAGCCTACAAAAAAAAAGTTATTTCGGAGTGAACTCTAATAAACTTGGTGTTTTAGTACTGAAAAAGGTGTGTAAAAATCTATATTTCATGACGTCAAAGCTGGAAAGTCCGGGGGTGGATTTGCTACTCGTCTATGGGCCTCATGTTTGGTATTAAAAGTTAGGGAGAAATCTGGATTTCCCACTATTTCCTCCATATGGGTTGAATATGGGTTCCACAGTTGGTAAGTTGTACAATGACTTTAAATTACTAGTAGTACCTAGAAATCCTGATACAGTATTAGAGAAAAGACTGGAATTCCTGTCTACAATTTTGTAATAAAAAAATCTGGATTTCGCTTAATATTACATGAAAATCATGTTGTACAGTAGGGGAAAAAACTGGAATTCCAGTCCATAATCATGTGAAAAAAACCTGGATTTCTGATAACCTCTATGGGTCCCACGTTTGGTAAATTGTGTAATGACTGAAATTAGCTGGAAATCCTGCTTCAGTAGGGAAAAGACTGGAATTCCTGTCCATAATTTTGTTTAAAAAACCTGGAAATCCGATATCCTCTATGGGTCCCACGCTTGGTAAATTGTGTAATGACTTAAAATTACCTGGAAATCCTGTGTACAGTAGGAAAAAAACCTGGAATTCCAGTCCATAATCATGTAAAAAAAACCTGGAAATCCGAGTTCCTCTATGGGGGGTGGGCAGGATTTATCTGGAATAGCCCAATTTGACCTGCGGGTCACCATTAGAGTTAGAATAAAACCTTCCGTTTTAATTCCAACCTTAAGGAATTATTTTTAAATCCTGGCAATTTAGAGTGTAGCGTCTTCAGTAGATGGTGATGCTGTGATGGTATCTTGTCTACAATCAGGATATTCCTCACTGATGACTTCATGTGATTGACAGTATGACGTCATAGGATACTTTTTTGCGAGCAACTGATTTATGGTTAGCAACTATTTTTAAAAACTGTTGCGATTTGGTAGTTCTCATCATCTTGCGAATGGCAAAAATTGCATTGATCATTTCATAGCTAGTGTGAAAAAGAATTCAAATACCACATATACACTTTTGTAGGTCCTGCGGTTCTTGGGTTATGTTGTATAAAGAGGGCTGAAACAACAACACTTTTGTAAAACGTACATAACTCATTAACAACAATAAAACAAGCAAGTTTTCAAAGTATATGATTTGTAGAATGAACTTTTGCAAAACATCAAAGTGTTATTTTTCGGCTGCTACGACCAACAATATAGTCTACCCTTAAGTTTGTCTGTCTGTCGGTTAATTTAATCGGTCATGACTCATGATAATGTCTTTGTCAAAGTGACCCATCAGTCCACTTTTATTTGGAATAGATTTTTTTAGACTTCCTTTAATGTGATTTTAAAAAAATGCAATGTTTGTAGATATTTTGACACATTTAATTGTTCATGATTGCCAATGAATTAATCAACAACCTGTTATGATATTGAATAGTCGAGTCATTGAGCACTGAAAGTATAGAAGATGTAAACATATCATTTTTATTATACTTTTGCTTTGCCATGGTCGGCCTAGTTCAACGAACCTTTTAAGGAAATCGCTAATCTAATTTCAAAAACCGTGTCTATGATGAACTTTGCGAAAGCATTTCATTGAATAAGTCACGTGAGTTGCATAATGAATTCACTCCTTTTACATATAGCACTTGCAAAGGAATATTGTGCATGGAAAAGACGTTTTGGGAAACCATTTTGGAAATATACCATTTATTCTTTCTGTCCGGAAATAATTATTTTACAACCAGGGACGTACATCATTAACTTCATTTAATAACTAATTTTCCTTATAATTTGAGTGAGATCGAACAGCTGGTAATTCCTTGCAACTGAAAACATTATGATTTTGCCATTGTATAATAATATTTATTTCTTCAAAATGGTCATAGGCCTGGGGGGCTCTTAATGTCCAAGGGTTAACCACAATTGGTTGGTGGCGGGCAGGATCTTGACAGGACCCATGTTAAGGACCTCTGTCCTATTATCAATTGAACCCTCCCTTTTGCTATAACGATAGTTATTAAAATGACATGGCAATGGCATTTTGTAAACAGTACCTAAATGTTTAAAATAAACTGTCAGGTCTTGTGATATTCATTTCGGGCTGCTTTCTGGGACACCCGGCTCTATTAATAAAAGTATAGACTAGGCCCTATACATTGGGAAATAAACATCTCAAAATAAGTAACTAACCCGCCTTAAATAATGGCTATTATTCAAAAAGGGTGATTGTATTACAAATCTGTAAAATGCGTTGGAAGCAGAATTTATTTCTGCGCATTTTGACACCTCATACGATACGATAGCCCAGAAAACAATAAAACACCGGTCAATTTAATGTAGTGAGGTCCAGATTTGAAAGTTGCACTTACATACAAATTTTAACAATACAAAAACACTCAGATATCATTACACAGATTACAAAATCAATACAATTTACTGCAACTTTCAAATCTTGGGTTACATTGATTTGAATGTACGCTGTGACGTCAATATTTCCCGGCAATATTTGGTCAATTGCTGCAAATGAGGTGTCAAAATGTGCGGAAATTAATTCTGCTTCCAACGCATTTTACAGATTTGTAATACAATCGCCCGTTTTTGAATAATGGTCATTATTTAAGGGGGGTTAGTTACTTTTTTTGAGATGTTTATTAACTAACTCCGTGATATGAAGCTCAGAAATACTGTTAACAACTCATGAACTACAAGGTATTTTCTTTTAAGATTTAAAAATCTTAAGGTTAGCAACTATAAATTTATTTTAAACTTTTGCAATTTGGTAGTCACACAGCATCTTGCAAATGGTAGTGAGCTTTGGCAAAAATTGCATTATTTCATAGCGAGCGTGTAGCAGAATTCAAATATCACAGATACAATTTTGTAGGTCCTGTGGTTCTTGAGTTATGTTGTAAAGAGGGATGAAACAGCAACACTTTTGTAAAACGTACATATCTCATTAACAACAATAAATCAAGCACGTTTTCAAAGTATATGATTTGTAGAATGAACTTTTGCAACACATCAAGTGTTATTTTTCAATAATATATTGATTTAAATAATGAAAATTGATTTTTTTGCTGCTTCGACCAACAATACGTCGTGTCCCCTTAAGCTATCGTCTTCTATCCCTATCACTTGATACAATGCCAACAGGAAGAACTTTCTTTATAAGCTGAGAAATTGAACCTTGCTGATTGATTGTATTTTCTAATTTGTCTAAGGATCTCCGGTCAAGTTTTTTCATGATTTCATTAAAAAAATAAATAAAGGCATGCTTTTCCTCAGGGCACGTTACGGTTGAAGAAAATACAGATCTTAGGGACCGTTCATAAACACTTGTCGGGGAGGCTGATGCAAAAGGGGGCCCTTAAAAGTTTTGACCCTCCTAAGCCAGTGGAAAAAATGACCACAAATTTTCCTGGGAAAATTGAGTTTATATGCTTTTCTATGGGGTTGACCCATATTTTTCTAATTTTTATGTCAAAAAAAAAAAAAATTTAGATCTGAAAAGGGTTCCCCCGAAAAAAAACCTGATTAGTTATGTATCATGTGAGCTGGTTTTTGTTGCTACCTTTTACATGTTTTATCATCTTCACTGAGAAACACATCCATTTGTGACATTTTTTAAATTGACAAATTATAAAAACAAGCATGACAAGAGAAATCTTTTGCCAAATATTGTGTTAATACTTAAATAACATTATGGTAAAATATTTGAACCCAGCAAACACAGAAATGTTCTTAAAATGTTTTTTTCAAAACCTTTTAATAACATTTAAATGTCGGGTTATATGAAGGTCATGAAAACGTTTTTAAAACGTTATTGAAAATATTTTGGGCAAACATTTTTCGCAAAATATTTTTCAACTCCCAAAATAACATTCTGTTTAGAATGTTTTGTATCAAGTTTTCAAGAATGTTTTTGGAATGTTATTAAAACGTTTTTATACCCTTTATATAACCCGACATTTAAACGTTTTCTGTAAAACATTTGTGTTTGCTGAGCAGTAGATTATCAAAAAATGTTTTTTAATGTTATGAAAACGTTTTATACTCTTAATATACCCTTTATATAACCCGACATTTAAACGTTTTCTGACAACCTTTTATAACCTTTTGCGTTTTGTGCTTGCTGGGGTAATAGATAGACTATGCCATAGTCGAATTTTATTAAAAATATGTTATTATTAGTCATGATGAACCCATTTCGTTGAACTCAAAATTATACTGATGTTTATTAAAATTAAAGTATTCAATAGTAAAATGGTCATAAAGAGTTAAAAATATCAGATGATTAGTGACAATAAAAGTAATTGAATGCAACACTATCTTGCATAATTATAATGGCTCACTTTAATACTGAAAAATTCTGATTTTGGAATCTACCAGTTTATTGATAGCGAACCCCGAAAATCCGACTATGGACTTTCAATTTTAAGCAGAACTTTACCCCGGGACTTAGCTCTCTAAAAACACACTGTCAAGCATACTTGTTTATCAGTCCATTAACCACAAGTACTAAGCATGGCATAGTACAAGACGCGCTAGATGTTTGATGAACATCAAACATCAAACATCTTCCGGGCCCGGAAGATTTAAACCATAGCGAGATATGGGCGACCAATCACAAGGCAGATCCATTTAAAGATGCATTACATCATGGCCAATTTTAGTTAAAAACAGAGGGAGTGCGGTGACTGAAAAGATCAGATACAAATGTGAAAATCTTTCAGTGGCACACAAATCAATATAAATCAGAGTTTTATGCTTAAATGTATTATAATATAGCCAGAGTATGCCTATGCACAATGGGCAAGTGGACTACGGAGAAGTCTAGGGTAATAGATAAAAAGCATAATTGCGTTTGAAGAGTCTCCCAGACATGCAGACTGGTTAATAAATGTTCACATCAAATTTGATATTAACAAACCTGATTGGACTCTCAAAATAGTAAAATCGATGGTTTTACAGACAAAAACCGGTGTCGTTCAAATTGTCTGGGTGTGTTCTCTATTTTACCACCTGTTAAGGTCAGGGGTGGCGTTAGGTGATGGGATCTTTACCCTCCCGGGATTAAGGATTTACCCTTCACTAGATAGGATGAGTGACTGGCGGTCACGGTGCATGAAAAACTGGCACGGTGACGGCCATGGATAAGTACTTGAAGTACTTGGTTTGGCCTGAGCTATTTTTCTAATTTTTTCACACATTTAGTTTTGATGATTTTTCTGTTCTTTCTTAGATGCAAATAGTGAGAAAAGTAAGTAAACAATGACATACCACAAAAGTAAGTAAACAATGATATGACATACCACACCCACCACCCCATCACCAACGCCTTATATCTCTTCCCCCGGCTCTTCCCTACCCCTTCTCAAACCAACCTTCACCCTACAACATGGCTCAACGCGTAAACATTTAGGATATATTGTTTGCAGAATAAAGTACAATATATACAACCTCACAGTGTAGGCTATTTGTTCAGGGGGGTTAGTCGCCGGGCAAGTTGAATGACCTGAAATGTTTGTGAAACTACCATGAAAGTTGGAGTGGCATGGAGTTGAACCCACACTTCTATTCCTTGTTTTGCGTAAGATTTGCCTCTCAGCTATACTACTCCCCATTCCAGAAAAATACAGAACTGAGTTTTTGGGATTAAAAAAATATTATCGTGTTTTGCCAAATGAAACATAGCTAAATCCTAATCCTTTAGTTAGTCCTAACTAGCAATAAAAGTCACAAATTAATATTTACAAAATAAAGGGCCAAAAACATGCATTTTTAGGGTGTTTTTCGTATGCTGTGATAATCAAGCCCAAAGACTTGTACTAAGACTAATTTCAGTTTATGCATTCTAATTTTTGGAAAAGGCATGCTTCATTCTTATAACCAACCATTTAATTAAAGTAACACAGAAAAGTGAAAATCAGAGCAAAATTTCAGCAAATACTCAAGATTTTTAATGCTTAGACTTTGTTCCAAGTCTTTGATTTTTGTGACTCGATTGTCAGAAAACATGCCAAAAATGCATGTTTTTGGCCTTATTTCCAAAAATTGGCTAAATATTAAAATGTGACTTTTATTGCTAGTTAGGACTAACTAAAGGATTAGGATTTAGCTAGGCCCTATGTTTCATTTGACAAAACAGGATAATATTTTTTTTATTCAAAAAAATTAATTCTGTATTTTTCTGGAATGGGGAGTAGGCCTACGAGTAGTAGGACCTACATACATGTACAGGGTGTCCCAAAAAAAAAGAGGCCCCACATTGCGCCCTCTTTTTTTCCTATTTCTGAAACGTTGATCAAATATATTCTTGTATGTAAAGAATCGTTAGCTTTAATAAACCAAAACAATTCTTTCAATCGGCTCACAATTGTTGAAGATATGCCCTCTTTAAGAAATGTACCCGTTTTTCACTCTGCCCACGGATGAGGTTTGGCTATATCAAAGATTTAAACGAAACACACGGTTAATGACATCGATATATAATAGCATTAGTCTTGGGAAAGCATTCACTATAAGCGAGGATCACCAGATAGCTTCAAACATCTTCGCAACCCTGTATTACTGCTGCATTCGCAAGTATCCGGCGCACAAGGCCTTAAGGATGGTACGGAACGCAATTAATGCAATGAGAACTAGGGCTGAAACCTGTATTCGTCACGGAGGCAACCAGGTAGAGGGCAGAGCAGCACAGTAAACTCACTTCAAAAGAACCAAAGACAAACTAAATAGCCCTTTTCAGGGCTACCTTTTATTCCAAAAAGAGAAATGACTTATGTTGTCAATAAAAAGAAAGCAAGAAACGAGAAAAACATAAGTAATTGCAAGTATAGCAAAAGAAGTCCCATCCCACATCAATTTCGCCCAAATTAATGACACTTAACAAAATCCATAACCCATAAGCCCACCGGTAAAGCCCATTCCCTTAAATAAAGTTGTTATTTTATAAAGTTATCATCGAGGAATGTTTTATATTCATGCATGGTATATGCACTTTTCAATCTTTGAAGTAGCCAAACCTCCTCCGTGGACAGAGTGAAAAACGGATACATTTCTTTAAAAGGACATATCTTCAAAAGTTATGAGCCGATTGAAATAATTATTTTGGTTTATTAAAGCTAACGATTGAAGGTTTCTTTACATACCAAAATATATTTGATCAACTTTTCAGAAATAGGAGAAAAAGAGGGCGCAATGTGGGCCTCTTTTTTTTGGGACACCCTGTACATTTTAAGTACATATCATTATATTTATCAAGTATGCTTCGAGATCTGTTAAAAATATCGATTTTTAATCATTAAATTTTACCATAAAATTGGTTTTATATCGCGAATTTAAAAAAATCAGAATTATTTGATATCAGTAGGACATTCCTTGTATTCAGAATGCAATTTGGTGTGTCGGATATGCTCTCAGATCCCACAAAAATAATGTGCAAACGTCGCTATCCGATCCCTTAAGCATCACATTATTTATGCAGGGCATAAAGACGGCTGCGTGAAGGAAGCAAATGCAAATTTTTTTACAAACTGGCCGGATATCTTTCCTGTATGATGCTAAACAAGAACTGTCTTTAAAAAAACAATTTTTAACGCAGTTTATATTAGGAGGATGGAAGTCAGGGTCAATTACAAATATCAAGAATTATTAGTACATATTATTATGCACTTGTGTATTTGTGGTAATGTTTTCACATCCTGCCCCCTCAATTAATAAAACTTTTTTTCTATATGCCCCCTATACATGACTCCCACGAAGGATCGAAAGTCACAATTGGATACGAACTTTAAAATGCTGACAGCATGTGTTGTAATCACAGATTATTCCATTAGCTAGTATACTGACCGTGTACCTATATTACCCATTACTACTGGGAACCACATACTCTTGGAAACCATAGTGAGTTCTCAATTCAGTTAACTTGGTTTAAAAGATTATAAGAAGTTGACTTGTTTAATAGTGTTTACTAATAACCAAACACAATCCCACATCCATGACATCATAAAATTCAAGGGTCCCCATACGTAACGCTGACACAATGGGTAATAATTGAACTTCCTTATAGCTCCCATCCATAATTTGGTAGGGGGAACAAATACCATAGAGAAAGGTTTTATCAATCAGATAATATCATGAGGGCGGGAAGGCAGCTCTCACACATTACTTAAATTATTAAGGTGGTACTACACCCCTTGATAAATTTGTGACTAATTTTGCAATTTTCTCAAAAAATAATAACACACTGGTAACAAACGTTATGTAGGCCTATATTATAGGGGCAAGGAATCCAATTACTACACTGGAATTTCAGTGACTCAAGACAAGTGGTACACTGTAAATTGGCCAGAACACATGGAACGCGTTCATTAATGTAACGGTTTTTTAACACATGACACGTGTTCAACTTATTTAGAGAACACTAGTGTTAATGTAGAGAACACATGTGTTATTACCTCAGAACACTAGTGTAACATGTTCTAATCCTTTAAACTCTGGTGTTCAAAATTACTATCTATGAACACCTCGGACACATGAAAGAAATGTAACGGTTTTTTAACACATGACACGTGTTCAAACATTGATTTTCAGAATGCTGGTGTTCAACCTTTATTTATACATTTTCAAAATCTCGACAATAAACAAATGCATGGTAGTATAAACAAGATAATGGCGGTGTTCCGAAGAATTCCGATGAAATCAGAGAGTTTTCACCCAAGACTCGAACCCTCGCTGATCGTATCTCCCGGCTGACAGCGCAACGCATTAGGCCTAATCGCTCGGCCATAGTCACCCTCTTGTGTCTCTCCGATGCTTGTTCATCGCTGTCAACAGATATAGGCCTACGGGCTCCGAGTCGCTCCCAAAGTTGCCCTGAATTTCATTCTTCTCTAAATCCTTCGAATTTACTCTCACTATCATCCCATTTGTCTTGAAAAAGACAGTTTGGAATAGCTTCGTCCCGGGAGCGTTTCCACGTTGTATCGCCATTGTTGTTGTTGTTGTTACTTATATCCCTCCTTCAAAGGAGCACCGTGGATTTCTCGTTGACACGTCGCAGCTTTCCAACGCCTCTATCTGCTCATGCGTTCCATTTTTGAACATCAGTATTCAATATAATCATTCAGAACACTTGTGACACGTCTGATCAATACTATGTGTTCTACATTATACTAAAAGAACACTAATGTGCAAGGCTTATCATATTTTCAAATACAATAGTGTTCTAAAGAGACAATTATGAACACCTCGGACGCGTCTGAGAAGCGTCATGTGTTCGGGAACATTTGCAGTGTACGTATGATAAGAAAAGAGGTACCGCTAGAAAGTACCCCATTTCTTAACAAATATATATATAATGAACCACTTGTCTTGTATCACTGAAATTTCAGCGAAGTAATTGGATTCCTGGCCCCTATACATAACGTTTGTTTCCAGTGTGTAGTTATTTTTTGAGAAAAATGCTAAATTAGTCACAAAATTTATCAGGGGTGTACGGTGTAGTACCACCTTTAAGTATAAGCTAGTATAGCATAGATGGAAGTACGTATTATAGCAACAGACGGCCTGTCCGAGTAATGCAGTTAGTTGTAATGAAAACTGATTTTAGGAGTCCCCATGGGATTGGCCCAGGTAGGCCTATTTATGACTAAGTGGAATCAATGTCTATTTAGGCCTATCTCAAGTTTCACATACAAATAAGGTTGCCCATATTTTTTAGTTTCAAATAGTATTAAAGGTAGGCCTAATTACTAGTTTAAAGAATACAACTATTTTGTCATGAAAATTGTTAAAGGTAGCCTATAGACGAGAAGTATTTGGGCAAATTCAAGCGCATCATTGCGCAACGCGAAGTTTGCATATGCAAATTAGGAAATTAGGGCGGTTTGGAAAAGTTTTTCCTACCTTATAATCATATAATCAAAAATAGTTACCATGCTATTTACCTATACATGTTTGGCTGCTGCATTAAACAGAAATTCATATGCAAACTTCGCGTTGCGGAATAATAATTATGCGCTTTGAATTGCCCATTTCCAGAAAGTTTTTGTCTGTGAATATTGATTGTCTATATCAAACAATGTTAAATAATTTTTAATTCGGACTAAACGGACTATTCTTGTTTCTTTGTTAAACGTCAAATAAGTGAGTCGTCGTCAGAAGTATAGCGGCGTATCGGCCCGCGTATCGGGCAAAATATCCAAACGGGGGTAAATTTTGCAACATCGTCTAACTGCTTCACTTTTATGAATTCTTGAGTGGAACAAATCCGGCGAAGGGCGCGAATGTTACACATTGTCACGATACCGGCAGTAGGCCTAAATGCCTAAATAGGTAGCTCGGGGGGGCTTCCTAAAGTGTACGGGGATGTAGCACGGTTTGGGGATACCTTTTCAACGATTTTTGGTATATCGATGGGTGGGTCACAATTTCAAGTGCAGACCAATCCACTCAATTGGGGTGCAGAGAAAGTCAGCAACCGAATAGTGGGTATATAGAAAATCAACAACCGAATGTCTGTTCACAGGTTTTCGAAGACCCCCCATATCCTATATCCCTGAAATGTAGGGAGAGGGAGGGATCGAAGAGGGGTGGCAAGTTGCGTCCCTGCCTCCCTAAAGAGGTATGATACTCTACTTATAATTTTTTAAGTGTCCTGACTGAAATCTTGTGGTGCTGGTATTATCATGTAAGTACAATAACATCATCCTTACGACCTTACCTTCAGCAGGATACGCTACAACCTCCAAACTATAACCTTTGAAGTTATTCTCCCCATCCGACGTAAAATTCATCCACATTTTAGATCCTGTAGAAGCAAAGGCTCTATTCGCTGTAACCTGTCCAGCAACACTAAATATTGAACTGGTTTTGACGCTCGGATCGTGTCCATTTCCAATCTTTAATTTATCACAGCATATTTCGGTTTTAAAATCTATAAATGTGAGTAGTATTCTTGATCCGTTTGGCCCGGTGAAACGCCAATTACATGATGAGTTGCTGTTGTAATTGCCTGGATAGTTTGTACTGATAAAAGTGTATAAATTTCCGTACGTTAAAACAACTTCGTCATTTTCAGGACATAAATCCGAGTTCAACACTGCAGCATAAACAGGAGAGATAAGTGCAATTGCGAGGCAGAGTGTCCTTAGCTCCATTTTGGATGAATATAAACAGCAAACCTTTAATGTAAAAACAGTAGAAAAACACGAAGGGCGATGATTTAAAGTTGGATGCCCTATAGGTGCAGATACATTATTGGAAGTAGCATAATTTCTGGCATACTGTCAGACGTACAAATGCAGATGTTTTCAGTCGGGAGAGGAAAGAAGGAATAGAGAAGGAAAAGGCGGTACAGTGTAACTTGTACGTTAAACGTCTCCAGGGGATGGGGAGGGGGCTTAACCCCTACCAACTATCTAGCGCTGCATATCGAATTGAGTCGGCAGGGCCAGGGGCATGCAATGAGATTCCGACATGTATTTTCATTAACTTTAATTTTTAGTTTTTAGTTTTGATGTGTTTTCTTGCAGTAGTTCAATAAAGGGCAACTGTTAAAGTGTACATAAACTCCTGATTTTGTGTTACTTATTTTATTAAATTATAGAAAGTTGTATGTGTAGCATTTAACAGTATTTTTACCTCTGACCATAACAAAGGGTCGTTGTTATACATGTCGACAAGCTTGGATATTTAATTCAATGAATGAAAAATCACGAAATTGTCATTAATGAGCTGTTAAATTGAGTAATTTTCAGTATTTGGAACTATTTTCTGCTGGATTATATATTATATATATATATATTTTTTTTTTTTGCACTTTTGAACACTTTAAAAGTCTGGATTTTCTACAATCACGACTGGACAAAAGGTCTGGAAATCCGAACTGCTCTGCAACATTTTTCACCATAATGTGACATTTCATTGGGCGCAGCTTCTAGTAGCTAGCGGCCGCTCAAAACGTTGGGGTCACCGAGCACGACTATATAACATGGTTGGCGTACGCACGCTCGCACTTACAGACGCCACATAGTTAGACGCGAAAACAGCCTCAAGATGTTGACGTCACTGTCAGGGTGAAAAATAGGCCTATTATGGGGTGTGCATCTATTTTTTGGAATAGCCCCTGACCCCTGATAGTCAAACTTGCAATAATTATATTCACAACATCACACAAATATATTAAATTACATTGTTTATGATTTTTGTATGATTTCAAAATATATGTTTATTATCCAAACCTTACAAAAATATAATATTTTTACTCTACAAAATAGTACTGTGCTTTTTAATTGCAACGGTATTGAACGAACATTTGGTCGCCTGCCATTTTTATACATAGGCCTACTATCGGACTTTCATAATGAATATGCAGTTTAATCATTATTCATGAATATGCAGTTTACACCCCCTACACATGTTCTCCGCCAATGGTGTTCCATCATAGGCAAGACATTGCATGTCATGCATGTCCATCGTGACACGAAAAAAGTATCAGTTGGAACACAGATATTGGTTGGAACGTTTTCTTACTACATCCAACTGGTTTACTGGCTATTTTAATACTAAATTATTGTGAACTATACAGAGGTATTTTACCAGCGCATATAATTTTGGATCCTTTGTGAGGAGCCATGCCTGCGGGGGTGCTAGATTGGATCCTTCGGCCGGATCCTTCGCCGCGCAAAGAACTAGACGAAGGTAAACATCTCCAAAAAGCCCCCCCCCCCCTCCTCCCTTTAAATAAGTGCCAAAACGGGATATTGTATTACAAATCTGTAAAATGCGTTGGAAGCAGAATTTAATTCTGCGCATTTTGACACCTCATTTGCTACTATAGCCCAGAAAACAATAAAACACCGGTCAATTTAATGTTGTGAGGTCCAGCTTTTGAATAATGACTATTATTTAAAGGAAGGAAATTACATTTTTTTGAGATGTTTATCACAAAAACCCATTCACAATTTGGAAAAAGTTAAGTATCAATCTTAAGGCCGGAACAATGACATTAAAATTTATCCATAAAACAATAATTGTTCCAGAAGAACATAGCTGTAACTAACATTTCAGGAAATGGTGGCACGGTCATCAGATTATCTCCGAGTATAATATTGTCTGTATTTTTATACACATTGCATTTTACCATATTACCCTACTATCCAGACTAACGACCATGCAAGATTATTTAAGAATATTGTACAAGTCTTAAAATAGGCCCTATATTATTATTTTTATTATTAATATTATTTTAAACCTTGAAATTGAAATTACAGATTTAAGTAATTTGAAGTTATTAGTTAGAGATATGGGTTAAGTTACCATAAAATAAAATAAAGTATGATACCTTCAAAATAATAAATATCATAAATTAAAGCACTGCAAAAACAGTTTTTAAGCATTTAAACGCCTTTTAAACACATTCTTGCTTTCACTTTGGTGTTTTGGAATTTGTATAAAGAGCATACTTAATCCTTGGGCATGCAGGAAACACCTCCTCTGTGTTTTTGGTTCCTGAATATATGTTTAAAGCAAAACCTTCTATAGGTTGCATTGGAGGTTTTGCTTTAAACATATTATTCAGGAATCAAAAACACATAAGAGGATTTTCCTGCCCAACGACAGTTTACAAAGTAAAGGCAAGAATGTGTCCAATGGATAAACACAGATATTTTGGAGTGTACTTTTAACTCTCTTCACGCGGGTGTCGACTGCAGACGACATGTTTCAATTTTTTTTAATTCAAAAATTTCAGAAATGTTAATGTTCATGACCATATTTGAAATCGGCTTGAAAAATGCATTAAAATGAGTACAAACATGCCTAGTATTGGTGCAGTGGTTCCGAAGATAGCTCTTGATATTTTGAGAAAATATCTCACAATTTCAACTTTTTCTGTTGAAGCGCATGGATAGCACGCAGAGCATTGCTGATCATAGTTACCGTGTTGACACCACTCGACTTGTGCTAATAACAACATTTCAATCGTATTTTTTCAAACAATTTGATGACTTCTTAAAACATTATGAAACGAGAATCATTATAGGTCTATCGTCTTTTAGTATCTATAAGTCTACATTTACAAAAGGCCCTATCCATAAACACAAATATATAGCGGAAAAACAAAACAACAACAAAAAAGTATACCTTTATCACCAACACAAAATGAATCCTTTTCTTATCAAGGAATATAAACATATATTCTATATGAACAATCGTGAAGCATTATATATACATTTAAATTGTACAATGTTAAGAAGGGCTCGGATAGCGACGTTTTCACGTATTTTTTGTGGGCCCTCAGAGCACATCGCACATAATTTTGATTGTTTGAAATCCGCGACATAATACACGTTTTTCTGCCAAATGATTAAAAATTAATATGTGGTATAAATCTAACTTGATATGTACTTCAAGTTTATGTAGCTTGGATGAAAAGCTGTCCATTGTGAACATTTTGACCTTTCGTAAAGATGTAGATTTTTCCCCAAAACACCAACAAAATCAGGTCTAATATGAATATCTTCAGTATGAAAGGACAAAATAATTTTCAATTGATAGTCGGCTTGTCATCACAGCTACATACACTTTAATCATTGGATTTATAAAGTTTACTTCGAACACTGTTAAATATTTAAACTTAAATTTTAATAATTTGCCATAAATTATATCGCGAATTTCAAAACACAAAATTATTTGATATCCGACAGTCTGAAGAACATTCTGCGTATTTAGAGTACAACTCGATATGTCTTGGGTCCCACAAATAACACTGTGCAAATGTTGCTATCCAATTCCTTAACACGCTCTTTAAAAGTTTAAACAACCCTGTTTACCGGGTGAAACTGAAGAGCAGATGTTTAACAATAATTAAACACGTTTTTATAAATTTCTTCAACAACCTGTTTAACTATAATTGTTGTCAACTGGTTCTTCAGTAACCCCGTTAATCAGTTTCACTACAACATGCTCATCTATCAGGCTACAATTCATTGACCCCAATAAATGTGTACATTCCTTAAATAGCCTATGAAAATTTGGGATGAATCCATTGTGGTTCATAGTGTTTTGTTTATTGATAAATAAAAAAAAGTTTCTTAATTCAGTCGAAGATCGCCCTCTAGCGTAGCATCTCTAGCTTGGAGAGCTGCTTCATTGTTGGAGATAAGTTGTTCAACATCAGTCTCGAGGGCGGCGCTGAAGTCGTTGGGAATGTCAGTGAAACCTAGGCGAAAATGCGCTACAGCTCTGGTAAATCCACTGAAATGAAATGAAACAACACAAATCAAATTATAACCCAAACCACGGACATTAATAAACGTAGTAGTTTATAATTTGTAGCCATTTGTCTTTTTTGTTTTGAATGTGCCTAATGTTAAATTTAAAAGTAGGTCTATATAGTTTTCCATAATAGCCTGCCATATAGCCTATATATCTTCGAGTGGCGGCGCCGGCCCCAACGATGTCAGTAGTTTAACACGTCATTTTACTGAAGGTACCTGGTACGTGGGGGTGTCAGTGCAATTGGGGGTATCAGTTTCTGGTGGATATAAAAATCCCGCATCATTGATTTTGATACAGCCAGTTACAGGGACGCACACCGACATCGCCTGGCTAATAATTATTTGGTGCAGCAGAGATACTAAAATAAATACCCGGGATCGATACACATGAATTGCTATGCACGATTTTGATATCAGACAAAAACCTTCGGATACCGGGGTAGAAAATGATGAATATCTCCCGTAAATGATTTCGTCTCAAGAAACCAGATCTGGTCTCATACACTTGAAAATACGTGTTGAACAGATATGATAGTCGTTAGCTTGCGTCTTGAGAAAAGGCCGTGCGTCTTGAACTCAAAATCTGACCAAAATTCTAATTTTATATTGCGTTGGTCCTGTATGGACTACAGCGCGCAGGCTATAGCTGCACTCACTACTCCAGTGGAGGCAGTATGACCATTGACCGCAATGTCGTATACAAGCTTACTCACACAGCGAGAAATCAATTACCCGGCTATTGTCAGTAGTCTTAGTCAGGTCACTTGGCTAATTATGCGTCTCATAAGGTCGGAATAAAATGGCCATGCGTGGCTGTGGATTCAACCTACCATGGCGATTTCTACCATGAAGATATCGGGGCGATGACACTGTGGGACGTTATTACACGCGAAGAACACGATACTTTATCCAAAATCAAGGTGATATTTGGTGTTTAGATGTTTAGTGGTCAATTTGGCATTTTTCCCAGTAGCGTAGCCAGCACACACAAAACAAAAACGCTAAAATAGTAGCGAGGTAAACTGGAATTTAACCCCCAATTTATTATAATCATACCTGGTAAAAGATGTAAACCGTTGCACGTTGGCTCCACCGAAGACTGTTGACAAATCGGGGTCACCATTGAACAGATCCTTAATCTGAAATGCATTCAGATCATACAATAGTCATGCATATCACATTATCATAGCATTTTACAGCAATAGGCCACTTCACATTATAATAAGTTATCTTAGACCCTGTTCACATTTGGGAATAGCTTAAGGTGGAACTACACCCCCTGATAAATTTTGTGACTCATTCTGCATTTTTCTCAAAAAATAACTACACACTGGTAACAAAAGTTATGTACATTATAGAGGCAAGAAATCCGATTACTTCACTGAAATTTCAGTGGTTCAAGACAAGTGGTTCATTATAATTATATGTTAAGAAATGAGGTACATTCTAGCGGTACCTCTTTCCTTATCATAAATAACGTACAGCTTGTCTTGAGTCACTGAAATTCCAGTGTAGTAACTAGATTCCTTGCCCCTATAATAAACAACACTCTTTGTTACCAGTGTCATTATTGTTTGAGAAAAATGCAAAAATAGACACAAATTTATCAAGGGGTGTAGTACCACCTTAATTCAATGAAGATCAGTAAATCTTAAGTCGTGTTCACACGGTCGGACATAAGTCACTTATTACCGGTAAAAAGTGACTATTACCGGTAATAAGTGACTTAATACCGGTAATAAGGGATTTATGTCCGACCGTATGAACATGACTTTAATTAGTTAATGAAATGTGCGTTCATCACATTGCACTTGCTGAAGATAGACCTACAGATGCATTCACATTAGGTGTAAACAAAACACCAGAAACAATGTTTGGGTGCAAAATTGGTCCCAATGTAATTTGGTCATATTGATTTTAAAAAAAATAATAACTCAAGTCGTGTTAACACTGTCAGACATATACGTGACTTATTATCGGTAATAAGTGACTTAATATCGGTAATAGTGACGTATTGCCGATAATAAGTGACTTATGTCCGACCGTGTGAACACGACTTCAGTAAACCACAAAAGTACCAGAAACCGTTATTTTTCTTTAATTCTTTCAATACATCAATAGATAATGTATTGAGGTTGCGTCATCATGCGAACAGTCATATGGCGACGGAAAGCTTAGTCGGGTAAAACCCGCTCTCTCTCTCTCCTCTTTCTTTCTTTCTTTCTTTCTTTCTTTCTTTCTTTCTTTCTTTCTTTCTTTCTTTCTTTCTTTCTTTCTTTCTTTCTTTCTTTCTTTCTTTCTTTCTTTCTTTCTTTCTTTCTTTCTTTCTTTCTTTCTTTCTTTCTTTCTTTTCTTTCTTTCTTTCTTTCTTTCTTTCTTTCTTTCTTTCTTTTCTTCCACCTCGCCAAAAAGCAACTGGGGCGTTAGTGCTAATAATACCTTGATTTTCCTCCTATTATGTTTACATTAATTCGATTAATCAATTTGGTAGTGTGTACGCATGCTTCATTGAATGAAGCAAATTGATGCATAGGCCAAAAGACTTTACTTTTTAGTCAATTAATGGAAAAACTAATCATTACATTAGTCGTCGATTTGGCTGTAAAAGACTTATTATTTTTTCTTTTTAGGCACTTACAAACTATATAATGATACCTATATGTACTTAAATAAAGTCTGCACAAAAATTAACTCAGCTGTTATAAATACGCCTATAGATTCAGAAGCAATAATTGTTTTCACAATATTTTAACATAAAAAGAAGGATGATTTATTTACGTCAAATGTCGTTCAATATATTAACAACACAGTAGTGCTTTTACAGAAAAATAACCGAATTTAAAAGTTGCAGTTTACAGCGATCAATGGTTATAATGCCAGCACTGTAAACACGTAAACCCGCCATTATCTTCGCGCTTACTTTAAATCAATACAAATAACTGCAACTTTTAAATTGGGGTATGTTTCTTTCAAAACACTGCTGTACATGTATTGTCAATATTGAATACAATTTGACAAATGGGGTATCAAAATGCGTGTAAATGAATCATCCTTCTTTTTATGTTGAAATATTGTGACAACAATTATTAGTTCTGAATCTACAGGCGTATTTATAACAGCCGAGTTACTTTTTGTGCAGACTTTAGTTGTATTATCATGATCATACCTGTAATTCGAAATTTTGTTTAATTGTTTTGTGGGCATTTGACGTGACTACCAGCAGGTCATTGGTGTATAGTTGATCAAGCCGAATAGATCCTTCATAAACGGCTTCAATTACTGTGGTAAAACAAAAGTGAACATATTTACGGACATATTATTCATATGAAAGGTCCATATAAGTAGAATAATAAAAGTTTAATAAATGTGTATCACTTGTTGGGAGTGAAATTTGTACAAAATAATGCACGCATATTGAGATACTCTCAACGGGTGAGTGCATTTTATTAGATGAATTAACATCTCAATACGCGTGCATTATTTTGTACAATTGCTCGATACGCGTGCATTATTTTGTACAATTGCTCGAGCAATTAGTGATACGCATTTATTAATGACTGTGCATCAAAAAACAAAAACCAGTTTACCAACCCAAAGTGTAACAATTAAACAAGACAACAAATAAACACAAATCCCTCCCGGCACACAACCCAACTTGAATAAAAAGGAAGGGGATGTCCCGGCACATGGGATTCGAACCCACGACCTTCCGATTATTAGACGGACGCTTTATCATCCATTAGGTCACCAGTTTCCACTGATAAACGGTGGTTGGAACTGGGTACTAATGTAGGCAGTCGAGGTATACAATACACACAAGCAGATATTACGCAAATACACAAGTACAGGAGTTCATTGTTGATGCTTAATCGTTTCCCCAGCATTACTTAACTTAACTTGTAAGGTTTGCCTTTTTTTCTGCTTAAATTGAACACCAATATCTGCCCGTCTAATATAAGTTTGTTCTTGCCCAATTATGATCATTTTTCACCAAAAAATTGTTGACATTTTGTGACTAAGTACATTTTATTCACTTGTCAAAACATTTATACGAGCATATCATACAGTTAATCAAAAACAACTTCAAATTAACATCTTTCCTTAACATCTCAAAAATATCAAATTGTCAAATGTGACTGACTGGACACTACGAATCAGCTGTAAAGTCGGCCCCGGTCAATTTTGCTTTATTTCGTGTTTAGAAAATATATATCATAAGCTTTAAAATAGTATATCATTTGACTTCAAACGATATCCAGAAGCGGGTTATGGTTTGTTGAACTCTGCTCCTTCAACAAAATGGTACCTTTTTATTGGTTCTACACGTGTCTCTTTTTCTACATTGCTTGTAATAAAGTCATAATTGGCGGTCATTTCAAATCATCCCAAGTCAACGAGGTTCAGGAATGTCCTCTCATTGGCATTGTTGGTTATACATACCTACAATGCAATTGCTAGCCAACCACTTGAACAGTATTTAGCCAAAGCAAACAAAGACTAGATCTATTTAACGATTATATATGTAGAAGATTATTATCCTCTTCAGCAATAGGATTATTGATTGGTTTAAACGCTATCAAATGAGAAACATGTCGCGCCTAATTGAGACACCTATGAATACGACCTTCACGTACATTTTGCACTGTATCTCAGAATATACAATTTGCCGAGTTTACGGCTCATTCGTAGTGTTCACTCACATTATACTTCATAAATTATGTGGCCTGACACCACGAAATGAGCGTAAAGTCGCAAGTTGGTAGTTTTTGTTTCCTTCGTGAATGGCCCATTGTGTCCCCATTCACATACAGACATACTTCTGGCTTGAACAGGTGCGCGGCAAACAAAGCCAACAACTCAGTCAGCCTGTATGTCTCAAAACTACCAACTTGCGACTTTATACTTATTTCGTTGTGGCAGGTCACATTGTCGTGGCAGAGCAGAATACATCGACAGGTATACTAGTAATGCTGGTTTCATACTTTCCTGCCGCTTGCCGCTTTGACGATGATTTTGCTTCACTGCGCAGTCGCACCAGAAACGCTAGCGGTGACTAGCGGCAAGCCGATACATCGATCACTCCACCACTTTGCCCCGGCCCCGCGGGGCAAAGTGCGCGGCATCTTGATTTCTGACGTACTAGAGAACAAAATACGATTTTGGAGCGGTACAGAGGGGCAACATTGGCTTTCAGAGTCATACCGCTGCCGCATAGCGGCGTGCTGCTCTGCAGAAAAATACAAGATAGCGGCATGATGAAGCGTCAAGCAGCTCAGCGGCAAGAGACAGAAAGTATGAAACCAGCATAAGTCATCACTTCTTTGACTAACCTTTGACCTCAACTTGGAATGAACACGCAATAGGGTTGCCCGATGGGTCTGTGGCGGTGTAAGTCAGATAAGACCATCCCAGTGGGAAGTTGAATATCTCCTCTAAATCATACGGTTGAAATCTGATCTGAAGAGAGAGCTCAAACTCTCTTGAATTGTCCCATGCATACGCTAATGGCACCAGGTACGGATATGAACCATCGACAAGATCCCCGACAAATGAGAAGAGGGTCTGATGATCAGGGCAACTGATCTGTGGCCGTTGTGAATCTGAAGGCGATATATAAGAAGTAAAATGTACATTATTAATAAGATTATGAAAAAGCAGCGCAGCGTATACAGTTGAAATACTGTACGTATGAGAAGAAGGTGTGTAATGAGCTAGTCCGTATGATCAATGGGCTGTTGTGTATCTATCATTGTCTATGGTCGATATAAAGGAGAATTGCTTTAAGTACCGTATTAACAAGATTATAAACAGCGCAGCTAGAATATCGTATGGATTGTCGGAAATGAGAAGAGGGTCTGATGAGTTGGGCAACTGATTTTGGCTGCTGGGATTTCAACGGTGGTATAAAAAGAAGCTTTTTTTTTTTATGAAGAACCGATAGAAGAATCTATAATACTAAACGCAACGCAGTTTGTAGTACTGTTAATACGGGTCTGTCAAATGACAATAGGGTCTAATGAGCACCTAATCAATGGGCTGGCTATTGTGTAACTATGAACTAAGTGATATTGTAAAGGAGATAATTGCTTTAATTACTGATATTAACAAGGTTATAAACAGCGCATCATTGTGTGATGCGATCAAACACAATCAGTCTGAACTCGGAAATATTGATTTTGAGATACAGCCAAACAAAGGAAATATTTCCTTTGGTTTCCTTTTTGGTTTTTGAAACTCTTTAATTGTTCATATCATTGGAACTGGTTGTTCAATTTCAATGTGGTTTTCTGCAAAATGCAGCTATGTAAATGCTTTTCACTATCTAATAAGAAACTGAAAATTTAATATTTCCGCGTTCCGGCTGATTTTGCTTGGGCAACTGATCAATTGACTGTGGTGTATCTTAAGGCGATATTATGAAGGATAATTATTAATTTATGTATCGTATTACAAGATTATAAACAGCGCAACGTGTATATTGCAATGTACGGATATGGATCGCCGTTGCGGAATGTTTGGATGACGGTCTAAAATAAAAACGAAGCAGTTTAAGGATCAAAAAGATAAACAATAAGAATAATTATCCACCTGAGTCCAGTTATTGCAACTTACCATAAACTGTTACTGTAACATTACAATGTCCAACATTCTCAGCGTTATCCGTAGCATAGATCATAAACAGTGTTTGCCCAATTGGAAAGTATTGAACATCATCGTACTGGGTGATCGTAGGTGCTACACGGGAATTGTCAGTTACGTAGATGTCGGTTGGTGCTAATCCAAGTGTATTCAATTCAATTCGAGCCGTAGGCAGGGCTTGGTCTGCAGCTAGATTGACGGTAAGTCTTGGACACACTACAAGAGGCTTCTCAATATCTGTTACCATTACAAAATATTTTATCAGAAAACAATATGAATTAATACATAGGAATAATGCAACACTGAGATAGAAAGTCTAATATAGCTATGGTTCTATCATAACTTGGCAGTAGCGTTTTCGATGACGTAAATCTACATCCGGTTGCTCTATCGGATCTACATTCGACGGTCGCTCTGCACTCGTTAGCACGAACGCCCAACGTCAAATCCTTGGCACGAGAATAGCAGTGCTGCATGCCGCCAATAATCGTAGTCGCGACTTTCGACTATGACTCAATGCGCTCAAGAGGTATCTTAACAATTTAAATGCATTTTTCATGCCGATTTCAAACATTGTCATGAAAATTTACAATTCTGAAATCTTTGAATTTTTACATTTTATTTTGAAAATTGTTGTCGGCAGTCGACACCTGAGTGAATAGTATTAAAGATGACGACTATTAAATGCAACCAAAAAAAAAACCAGTTTGGGCGACATTCTGTATCTTTGCCCAGGGCGCCACCACAACTCCTAGATACGTCAATGCATTACAGTCATGGACGAAGAAGATAACATACCGCGTACAAGCAGTCAAAGTCTCAGCATCACCCGATAATGAGGGCCGATTGTTATACCATTTGCTAATCTATGTTTCCTACTTTACCTTCATTTTAAAGTTTAAAGTTTAAATTTGTTAATCCGGTTTCAGCAATCTTAATTTTAGCTCCTTTTTTAATACCGAAGTTCCAGTATTATGCTGGTAAATTTACCATTTGTCATCAAAATTCAAAATTAATCCCATTACCGTTACTTGTCATGTACGCCACATCTGCCCAATTCCGAAAAATACCGCGGGTTGTCCCCTATACTTACCTATAACTGTCACAGTAAATATACATAGATTATAGTTCCCGGCGTCATCAGTCGCTCTAACCGTCACAGGTGTTTCGCCGAATACAAATTGACTTCCCGATGCTATATCCGTTGTTACGCTGACACTGTCGTCAAGGTTGTCATATGCAACTATTCGTGGCAAGGTCACCGTAGCAAAGTCCATTCCGGGATCATTACCCCGGTTGATGATGTCTTCGGGACAGTCAATGACTGGTGGCTGCGTGTCTTTAAAATGAAGGAATATACTACCGTAAAAAACTCATGAAATTGTCCGACTTTTTACCAACTGAGCTAATGGGGTTGAGACATAAATGTGCAGGTGTACTTGTTCGTATATAACTATGTGTATCGATGATTTGCTTAAAACCCTTTATACTTTTGTGGATGAGGCACTTCATGTACAAAGAGTAATTCCCACTAACGTTGTATTTTTTATGATCCACGGGACCAGACGAATTTGGCATGTGTGAAAGTGTGATTTGAATAAATTATTTGTTTGTTGCTCCTCTATTCAACCACTATTCCCAAATAATTAACAATAATAGAGTTGCCAAATTATACTCAAAATGCCGTGCGCATCTTGATATCTGTGAAAATAGAATATTCTCTAAAAAAGCTCTCTTTGTTTATTTATTTACAATAGTATATGTATTTTGTTTGATAGAATGTAGTTTCTTTACACTGTCCCCTGAAATTATTCAAACAGTTGATTTCAGATGTAGTGTCAGAAATTATTGCGGATGTAGTGTCAGAAATTATTGCACATGTAGTGTCAGAAATTGTTAAACTGGTTGTTGTTGGTGGTGTTGCTACTGCTACCATCGTGCTATATTCTTGTTGATATTTCTCTAGTGATATTATTGTTGGTGTTAATTGCCCGTTAATTGTTTTTGTTGTTGTCATTGTCGTTGTCGTTGTTGGCTTACCTATGATCGGAGCCCTTGTTGTTGTAGGTGGAGGTGTTGGCGTCGCTTCTTTCGTAGTTGGTGGCAAAGTTCTTGGAGGTGCAGTCCGGGGCCTGGTATCTAAATTATGCAAGTAAATATGTTTAAAAAGGTTGTAATTTGAACTCTAACTCGTGTCTTCACTACAAATAATCAACAAATAAGACTTTAACAGGAGAAACACGGGATAAAAGTCACAAGCAGCCATCAAAAACTGATTTTGTGCTTCGGATCTCTTTAGAGTTCCAGATCGGTGCCTGGTTGTAACAACTCGGGCATCCATTAAACGAAGCTTGCTTGATTATACAAGCAAACAAAATATTAGAAGAAAATTCTAGGTAAGATAAATGCGGGTATGCAAACTATAAACTATTAATAAGCCACGTCAGCTGCGGCATCGATCATCGATCTCTTGGTTTGTTCCCTTAGCAGCCCTTGGTAAGACAGACCACTCTCATTTGAAACTATAAACTAATATTCTAGCTAAAACAAACATTGCAATGAAAGCAACACTTACTAGAAATGTAAACATTTATCAAAAATGTACAGGACTTGTAGTTTCCGCTAAGGTCCACAGCGGTTGCTGTAACGTACGTTTCTCCCTCATAGAAAAATGATCCTGACTCTTGAGTGTAAGAGATGAAGTCAACCCCGAAGTTATCATCGGCGTATGCTGCAGGAAAGTAAACGCGAGTGCCTGCTTGCCAGTACGGGATAGCCTCCGATATATCACCGGGACAAGTAATAGTGGGTGCAACATTATCTGTAAAAGTGAAACAATATGGGTATTATTTCGTTATTGATTCTGAGGGCACGCGGGTATGGTGGACCATCTGTTTCTCGGCTTCGACTCATGATCGGAAGGTTGCGGGTTCGAACCATCGTACAGTACTTTTCACTTAGACGTGGCTCTTTGTTGTTTCTCTCCATCATTATACAATTGGGTACCGGTATTTAGGGCTTGGTAATGATAATCAGACTCGTATGCGGAAACAGTGTTGGACCCATATCCCCGGGATCCCTATAACAAATCTCCCCAAACGCCAATCAAAATGAATGGACACTTCCCCCATGTGAGCATTGCCCCAGAAGGACCCTTAAATCTTTAATACCTATAATTTGTTCCGCAATGGTTTCGTACATGTTTCTGTCAATTTAACGTAACCTGTGTTGAATGATATGTTTGAACTAAACAACAGTGGAAGCATTAACATTTAGAAGAGAAATGGATATCTTGTCCGGTTTTACTGGGATATTTGAGCGCGAAGAGCGTAAACAACATTCAATATCGTGTTATTTTAGCCCGAAATGAAGGTAAACGTTAGTATTTGATTGGCCAGTGCACGCAAAGCGTACAAAAACTTGCAATTTACCCAATTTAATCCCAAAACATTGATGTTGGGGCTAAAAAGGAAAATGCACAGGTCAATTATTACTTTATTTATTTTCTTCCATTAGGATTTTAGAGGCGGACGTTCCATGCAAAGATTTAGGAGCCCCAGTTGCCAGTTGGAACCTGTTTCTGAATATACGAGTATAACACAGCCAACATCAATACATGCATTTGTTTTCAAGAATATTATTTCTGTAAAAGTCCGTATACCTTCCTCGAGTCAGTAAAGTAAAATCAAATTTTGAGATTTTCTCAATAACTGTTAAATCAGGAATATGTTATGCTAGTTTAATTGCTTGTATCATTCCCTTTTTGAAAATGTATACTTTTATATACTTTCATCATTACATTTAGAGATACAATAAACACACACACAAAAAATTACTGACTCGAGAAAGGTATACATACTATAGATTGATGACGTATGAATCAACTTACCTTCGCAGAGAACCCTGTTTCCCCCAACAGGTAGATCAAAGAATTCGGCATTACATCCATCACAGTTATTAGCTTGACAAAACGCATTAGGAGAGAGTGGACACGTTGCTTCATCACAAGGGTTGAAAGAACACTGGACTGGTGTTTGACCATATGGACAGTCTGGGCGCATAATATAAAACAGGTAAAAAGGTCGGCAATTAGGATGCAAAAAGCCAACAGGTACATTAGGGGCTGTGCAAGCCAGCCCGGGGGGGGGGGATGGGGAATGGGGGAGCAATTGTTGGCAAGCCGAGAGGGGTGCGTTATAAATTATATTCCGTTTCATAAATAATCGGCTAGAAGGGAGTAAATACCAGACAAAAGTGTTGACGGTTCAAAAACATCTAGAATACCATTTTATTAGATCTTATAAAAAGGAGAAGAACCTTTTACACTTGAATTCTTCTTCTTGACAACTTATGCACCCAAACGAATTATTTATCTGTCACATAGAAACCTTCGGCAATTGTTGTCAAACAGGGATAATTGGTAGCCGGTGCCATACTAGAAGGCTTGTTTTGGAAACACTAGTATATAGGAAACATTTACGCCATTTTCAGCCACAAATTGAGTGAAATAGAACAAATTGTGTAAGGGTTAGGTTGGGACCTGCAACGTAATGTGGGACCCTGCATAAAATCCCGAGTTTACTTGTCTGTAATATTTCTACATACATATATTAGCTGAAACATACCGTTCCAACATGCAACTGGGACTTCAGTAAATGGATCATAAAAGTTGGCATTGCATCCACCACAGTAATCAGGCACACATAATGCATCAGGCTTCAGGTAACAGTAACTGACGTCACATGGATCGATAATACAAGACACATATGGCACACCTGGTGGACAAATACCTGGTAAAAGAGAAAGAATGTGGTGATCGATTTTATATGGCTTTAGTCAATCATAGAGGCTGCAGTGAGTGGTTCCCATCAGCTTTGTCGCCACGTGGGCATCGCTCCTGAATGAACCTAAAAGTACGATTTTACGCTTTGCGCGGACTTTACTATTGGAAGAAGAAGAAGAAGTAGAGAACCTTATCGCTAAAGCCTTCATACACACACGCTACACAAAAGTATTGGAACATTGCTAGGATAACAATTCAGAGGATGATTTAAGCACTGCCCGCCCACTGCATAGACGTGCATGGTTAAATTTGAATTTGGACTGATGTATTTACAATAAAAACACCTTCAAAAAGCTGGTCGATTTCACATCTTATGTTATCTACAGAAGGTGTGAGTTATCCTTTATGCATACATCACTTTAGATCTGAAATCGACCAAGTAATAATGATACACACACAATTCTAAAACAACATATTTTGCACAGAGTTCAATGGGATTTGAAAAGTAAAGTGGCAGTTGAAACTCTAGTGATAACACTTTTGCAGTGCATGATGGAGCTTCCTTAAATCATCCACTGGATAAAAATTGATCCAATATCCTGTCGATATCACATACGTACTGGATGGATATGTTCTTTATTGAATAAGATTAGGCTATAATACATGGAGTGGAAAGTGTCATTTGCGTTGACATCATGTGCTTATTCTAATGCTTATGGCAGAAAGACGAATATCCGCCAGAATGCAGATACACTTTAGTCCACAAAAGGCACAGATGCCTTTACAATGGTCTCTAAATGGTATAATTGCAAAATATCAGAACAAAGCTGACGGGAAAATACGGATCTAGTGGAAGAAATTACCACAATTAGAAGGCTCTTTAGATGTTCTTTAAGGTTATTAATTATTTTAAACTGTTGTGATTTGGTAGTTCACAGCATCTTACGAATGGTAGCGCGCTTTGGGAAAAACTGCATTGCTCAATTCATAGCGAGCGTGTAGAAGAATTAAAATATCACAGATATACTTTTATAGGTGCTGCGGTTCTTGAGTTACGTTGTAAAGAGGGCTGAAACAACAACACTTTTGTAAAACGTACATAACTCATTAACAACAATAAATTAATCAAGTTTGCAAAATATACAATTTGTAGAATGAACTTTTGCAAAACATCAAGGTGTTAATTTTCAATAATATATTGATCTAGATAATGAAAATCGATTTTTTGGATGCTTCGACCAACAATAAATACCTCGTCTACCCTTAAAGGTCTAGAGGCCTCACGCGGCTAGCACATAGGGCACCGGATGTTAATTAAGTATCGAATGCATTTTAGTGTCCAAAAGGGCAACATTTTCGTCAAAGTTCTGCCGAATTCTGCACCCTAGCGCAGAATTCGAATCAGGAATAAAAATATGCGATTTTTGCGATCAAAAACACAACTTGTCAAAATATTGAAGAAAATGTGCTCCCCAAACATGAGGCAAGTAAGCAATACAATTCCCATTAGTCAAACGCGTGGGAAACTGAAAGTGCATAATGATAATCACAGGCTAGATCTACTTACTAGTATCACACAGATCCCCAGTATAACCGTCCGGACACACACAAATAGGTCCAGAAGACGATTCTCTACACGTGGCTCCATTTGCGCATCGTACATTAGCACATGTAATAACACCTAGAGTGTAATATTATGCAAAAACCAAATTATAGATATCATTTATATGTTTACCTGTTTTTCAAACTGTAACTCACATATGTATAAATAAGAAACATTATTATTACCTTAGCATGCACGCGCTATAACATCATACAGTTTTACTTTTGCATCTTTTGCAGACATCATAAATGATGGGGTTTTTATTATTATTACTATTCTGTGATTCCAACGTAAAAATAAGCGACTTCAAAAGTATCCTACCACAGCTCCCCTGTCTCAAAATATCGGGACAAAATTTACACAAAGTTGTGATGTGAATATTCATTTTGTTCCGGTTTTAGGCTACCCTAGTCCCTATTTAAAAAAAACAACAAAATCGACGTTACAGTGAGCTGTGTTGAACGATAGGTTCGATCACAATATCAGACTGTTTTAGGCTAAAAATGAAGGTAAAATTTGGAATTTTACGATATTTTGCCCCTTTAGGCTAAAAAGGAACATGCACCTGGCAATTATTGCTTTATTTTTTTATTCTACTCGGATTTTTTAGAGCGGGACGTCCTATGAAAAATATTTAAGGGGCCATCACCCTCCCTCCAACTCGCCTCCTCCATCTATGGCTAACAATAAAACACGTTCTCATAAAAGTAGGGTCCCCGTGCCAGCAAGAAGCTTTTTCAGAATATTAAGAGTACAACACAGCAACCATCAATAGCTGCATACATTTTTTTCAAGTATCCTATTATTTCTAGACTGATGACGCATGAATAATATACTTTACCTCCACATTCAACTCTCTCCCCTCCAACAGGCCAATCAAAGAATTCGGCATTACATCCTCCACAGTTATTAGCTTGACAAAACGCATTGGGATAGAGCGTACACTCTGCGTCATCGCAAGGGTTGAAAGAACACTGGACTGGTGTTTGACCATATGGACAGTCTGGGTGCATAATATAAAACAGGTAAAAAGGCTGATAATTAGGATGTTCGGATGCAGAAAATCCAAAAAGGTGCATTAGGGGTTGTGCAATAATTATGAGCCCGGGTGGTTAAAATGGGGGTGGGGGGGGGGGGGTGGGGAGGGCAAACATTTATTGTTGGCAAATGGAGATGGGACGTTTCATAAATAATCAACAAGAAGACCGTTTGGTAACATCATCAAAACCAGACAAAAGTGTTACCGGTTTTATAACCATCTAGAATTACAATTTCCATCTTTCACTGGAATTGAAATATATCTGAGCGTGTATCAGTTTATTGGATCTTTAAAAAACGAACCTTTTACACTCTTCTTCATCTGGACGGTTTATATACATAAAGAAATTATTTATCTGTCACGTAGAAACCTGCGGCAATAGGCCTAGCTGTCAAACAGTGAAAGTTGGTAGCCGGTGTCATGGTCATACTAGAAGCATTATTTTGGACACAGTATGGTTATACAAATTATTTACGCCATTTTTAGCTAAAACGATAGTGAAATATAATTAAAGACAGAGATAAAAAGAATTTATCGCGTCTGACGTCATCTGTCAATCAAATTCGAGTACGGTTTGTTTACAAGTGTCGTGATGATGACTTGTTGAACGCGGCGGTACAACCGGGCGCCTTATTGTTAATTTTGCACCTTCAAACATGCAAACCATCTCAAAAGTTAGGTCTTGATAGTAGGAAACTTTCTTTGGCGAAGGCACCATGTCAACAATGCCTAGAAAAGCTGCGTTTTGCCTTGTAAAAGTACGTAATTTTTCGCCATTTGCTGCTATTCCTTTTCTCCGATCAGCACCAGATAGATCGGTCTTCCTTTACGCGCTATTAACCTGTGTAAACCAATCAAAGATCGTAATTGACAGTGACATCAGCGCGATAAATTCTTTTTATCCCTGTCTTTAATTATAGGACAAATTCATGAATTGTGTAAGAGACATGTAACGTAATGATGGTGGGAGACTGCATAAATTCCCAGGATTAATCGCCTGTACATAGATTTGCTGAGACCTACCGTTCCAACATGCAACCGGAGCTCCAGTATATTTATCATAAAAGTTGGCAAAACATCCACCGCAGTAATCAGGCACACACAATGCATCAGGCCTCAGGTAACAGTAACTGACGTCACATGGGTTGATAATACAATACGCAAACTCCACACCTGGTGGACAAATACCTGGTACAAGGAGAAAGAATGCGGAAATCGATATTATTTGACTTGGAGCGGTCTGGTTGACGGTAAGATAGGGCTGTCAATCAAATTTGGGTTTATCAATATACAATGGAACCTGTCAATCATATTTGACACATCACAATAATAAGAGCTACAAGATAATTTACGCCATGTCTCAAAACGCACCACCACAGTCATGCTTGCATAATCATATTTAGAAAGTTTCACAATATGATTTACAAAAGAATTAACTCAAAAATATTCATTGTTTTTTAATTGAAGATTTTAACGCATTAGTGTGCCATTTCTCTACCATTATTAAATTCAGGTTAAACTGTGCGCCACGAGTCTGGTAATATGGTAGAAAAAGGTAGCAATTTCTATTGTGGGAGAACTGCCAACTTAACAAAGACATTAAATTACGTTGTAGCTCTCTACTTTTAGTTTCAACAAATCTCTAATCTGTCACAGACTGATTTTATCATGTGCAAAATTTTACTGAAAACTTTCATTTTGCAAAATGTTTTTTGATTTTATAACATTTTCCAAAAAAGTTAATATCTTATTCTTCTCTCTTAATCCAGTCGTAATTACTGCAGTAATCTACTTCAAAGGCCCACTTGTTTTGTGTTAAAAATAGAGTATCCTTTTTTCATCTGTTCTGTAATATAATCACGTGTTATGTGGTCCATTTGTGCAGTAATTAACATTGGAATGGTTGCGAAACCTTCTCTTCTAAACGTAATTGGTGATCTCTCCTTTTACGCACGGTTTAATAGTTTTATCTACCTAATGCCAGGAAAAGTGACGTAGCTATTTCTTATTGATGTTGATGCACGTTTGACTGCCTCTACTAAATCACAGTCAATTGAATACGTAAGTGGAAGAAGAGCCCAACTTCACCATTTTACAAAATCGAGTTAGACCCACCAATTTGTTGCTAGCAGACAGTTTTCATGGAAGAAATACCCTTTATTCCACAAATATTGGAAATATGATGGAAGAAAGGCCCAACTCCGCCTCATATTAAAACATCTATCGTTGCCATGGAAACATCATAATCATTTCATATGTAATATGCATGTTCATGTATTAAAGGTACCCAGAAGATGTAAACATTCTATGTTCATGTATTGGAGGTCCCATGAAGATGAAAACATTTTGGCTTTAAATCTTTTCCAAATACGTAAAAATTCGATAATAAGCATATGTGCCTATTAACGAGTTGCTCCGACAAGAACGAATATTAAGGGTAGTTGGGTAAACTTTTTCATTTTTTTTTCTTTTAATTTATAAAATCTATGTTGTAGATATTAAGGGCGTACTACACCCATATGTTGATTTGATTGGTCTAAAAAAATATTTTTTCATTTCTAGCTAAGCGATATATGCACGGATCATGTGAAATAAAAAAAATTATGAAAAAACATCGTTTTTCACCTATTTGTCTTAAAGTTGATTGGTTGATAAGGACGCTTATTCATCCCTTTTTAAGGGATTTTTTATTTAGTGAGAGTACGTAGTCAATCTCCATAGGGATACCGGTTGTCGATCTAGAGCAGTCAGGGGGTGTGGGTCGAATTTGTAGAAAAAATAAAATAAAATGAAAAAAAATGGCCGCGGAGCGCGCTTGCGCGACGCAGGGGGTTGTCTGAGGGAGGGTGTTTTACCCCTCAGAAATAAAAAAAAAAACGTGTGCAAAATGAAGATCTAATTGAAGCGATTTGGTGGACAATTTTGGCACTATTATGCCTAGGCCTACTAGTGTAAAATTTTAGTTTGGCGGCCGAAAATTTGTGAAAGCCTTTCGTGGACAAGTTTCCCTGTTATCGTAGGCCTATAAATTGTTTTAAACATAAATCGGCGAAAGCAGAAGCGAAAATGGCCACTTGTATATCGATTACGCAGGGGAGGGTAAAATGAAGACTAAATTGAAGTGATTTGGTGGACCATTTTGGTACTAGTGTGTAAACTTTTAGTTTGAAAAAGCCGCAAATTTGTAAAATGACGGTCCATGAAACCTTCCGTGGACAAGTTTTCCCTATAAATTGTCAACATAGGAAATGTGCAAAAGTCGCAAGAAGAGCGAAAATGGGCATATGTTTATCCACTACGCACGGGGGCCTGTCTGAGGACAGATGTTCCCTCCTGAGAAGTTTGAAAAATTTGAGGTCCAATTCAAGCCATTTGGTGCATAATTTTTACACCAATCAAATCAATCAATCAATAAAAAAAAAGGGCCCGAAGTCAATTTGCAAAATTCGAGATTCTTAAACATGGTAAAAACATGCATAAATCGATGAAGTCGGTATGGAGTCCGTCTTAATAATGACTTTGGTCACGGTGGCAAAATGTGACGGACCCTGCATATCGGCGGGCCCGTATAGTAATTTTCACATGCTTTTACGATGCGGACCCGCCTTCAAGCAACACGGTGACGGCCAGGTGGTGGCCGCATTGCATTCTCTAAATTCAGTAAATTTTCATCGTCAACCGTGTAATTGAATGGGATTATTTTGAAATTTTTAAACCGTCACAAACAAATAGGCCTATGTTGATAAATAATATAAATACAAGCTAAAACCGTTGGGGTTCGATAATGAACCCCACAAAACTAACCGACTATATTGGAAAATGCCACACGGCCGGGCGGTTTCACAAGTTGCCGGCTCGATCATGTCATCCGCCGTCTGGTGACGGCGGTGAGGCCATTATTATAGGACCTACTTCCGATCGACCCGACTGTGTGGGTTTTTATTAAGCATGGGCCTACTCAATTACGTGAAATTTAACCTTTTCTCTCCACCTTTTCTCTTCTCCTTTTCCCCTCTTTCTCTTCTCTTCTCTCCTTTCCTCTTGAATCCGCGCCTGATGTGTTTGTTCAGGGGATGCGGGGTACGTGTGGCTGTAGGCCTACCGTACCACATTAACGAACTAAACTTACTCTTCGTGGGATTACGAATCGTAAACACAAACAACACAGGTGATAATAAAACCAGTAGCAAACATCGATCACTTTACCAACAAGATGCAACAACTTTCTTTTAAATTAATGAAACAAATCTTATTTTTGACTCAGAGTTTAATTTTAAGATGCTAGCCGAAGTCAATAACTTTGTGCATTCTTTGCGTTCCTTTGTTTCAACTCTTGTTAAAAGATGACATAAAACTTGATGATCAGCTGACTCTTTCTGTTGACAATTTAAGTTTAAAACATTATTAACACACTTTTTGTGTTGAAAATAATTGTAAACAAAACCAATACAATTGGCTAGTTTCAAATCTTTCGTAACATTATATTAAACCGTGTTTTTTGTAAAATAGTTTGTAAAAGATTTGCAATTAGGCCCTACTTTTATTGGGATCGAACATTGCCACTTTACAATGATCAAGGACACCAAAACTTTGGGTGTGTGAAAAATCCTATTGTTAAAAATTTTATGAAATGAGAATCCCTAAGCGTAAACTAGTTTCTATACACTTTTAAATTTGAATGATAGGGCGCTGCTTTGTGACGTTTCAAGTACATTAACAATTGTTATTTAAAGTAACATTTTTCAAAATCGAGATTTTTAATTGTAATAGGCCTAAATATAACATAACAAACAGTGAACCCCGGGGGGGGGGGGCACATCAAAAAATTTTGGTGGGTATGCTCCCCGGAATTTTGAGGTGGTGGGTCTTTGGGAGCTGATGGCGTACCGGTAAAAGGGTCTTTCGGAGCTGCGAACCGGGCTGTGAACAAGTAAAATGGGGTCTTTTGGAGCTGCGAAAAGTCAAAATCAAGGGTCTTTCTTGGCTTTTTGGCTGAAAATCGCCTGAAAAAACAAGAAATATGAGGAATGAGCAATTTTTAGGTCTTTTAGAGCTGAAATTATCAAAATCAAGGGTCTTTCGGAGCTGTATTTTGGTCAAATATAGGGGGTCTTTCAGAGCTGCGAAACCCAAAAAGGGGGGTCTTTCCGGGGGAGCATATCCGTATGGTCATTTGTGTTGAGTGCCCCCCCGGGCAGTGCACACCCTGAAATGTTTTATCGTGTACATGCGCCGCTAATGCCCGCCATGATGTACCGCTGAGTGCATATCCCATAGACAATTCATTTGATTAAGGCGATTTAATACCCTGATTTTCATCAGTACCCATCTTCTTTTTTTTGTTGCAAATTTATAAGGTATATAAATATGTTCATCATCTCATGTCCTGAACTTATAAAATATCTCTACATATAAAGTGGTTTTAAACCATTTTAGAAAATCATTTTAGCCCTATATATTTTTTTGTTTACTGTATCCTGGTAACTGAGATGTGTGTTTCATAACAAACCATAATTTATTCTATTGAACATGTCCAAGTAGAATACATGAATAGAATACATTAAATCCTTTGTTATACTATCTATAGAAATATACTCACTGATTATAACACTGAATAAATTAAATAGGCCTAAATAATCTCTTCCACATAGACAATTTAATACTACAACATGTATGTATGTTCTATAATATGTTGTTAGGAAAAGAGATTAAAAAAGGCTATAAGGTCATCAAAGGTCAGCTTATAGGTCAATTGGTTCAGGTCAAATTCAGGCATCAATTCAGGAATACATGTGATAGTCTGTGATATCATACATGTCATAATGAGCAATCAATTTTGATATTTTGTCTGTTACTGGATATATAATGGAAATGTGTGAGGTGGATATACTAAAATACCTTGGGATGTAAATGGTGAGTACAATTTAGATTGCCTAGTTGAGTTGGATTGGGCAAATAAATATAAAATAGTTACCAAAATCACAAAAATGAAGCTTACGGAAAACTACCTAATATGGTGGTATAGGTGACAAAAATACAATCTTTTTCAACATTGCTGTAGTGTGGTTGTGGTAACCTGTTATACCTATGGCTTAATTATGTTTCAGTGACATAGTGTTGCAAGTTCAAAATACAAAATATAGCTCGACATTGAAAATAGAAGCATTTTAACCGGTTCGTTTTTTGATAGTTGTGGAGCACCAAGTTCATGAAGTCATAAAAGAAATCAGGGACCACTTATTCCCATTTTACATATCAACATTATTTCCCTAATGTGTTAGCAACACATATCCAAAATTTTAACGAAATCCGTTGATAGTAAGCTTTCCAAAATGAAGTGAATTTAAATCATCAGTGATGTACCTCCTTTTGGCTTCTATCTTCAAAAGCATGTAAGCTACATTGATACCGATGCCACCAATAAAACGAGAAGATTTGCCCCTTCATTTTGCATACCACTTTGTCCAATTTGTTTTCTCATTTCTTCGCAAAATGCAAAAAACCTGCAAAAAAATGTGATGGGTGTAGTACCCCCTTAAAAGAAACACAATGAAAAAGTATAACAAGTTAAACTACCCTAAAAATTCGTTCTTGTCCGAGCAACTCGTTACTAGGCACATATGTTTATTTCCGAATTTTTACGGAATTAAGGTTTTCTTGATACCTTAAAAACAGTTTTAATTGAGTTTAGCTCTTCTTCCTCTTAGAAGATTGCTTATACTAAACTGAGCTCAAAAAGAAACTTATAATTTTTCACAAGATCATATCTTGAAATCCTGTCCATCAAATTGAGCCAAAATTACACACAGATTTACTTCAATACTCTACTCTTAACACGTGTCAGTAACCAAGCAGTTATCCAACTGACACAACAGCAAAATGCACTGACATGGGACAGCTTCCTGAACCACATTCACAGCCCAGCCCTGTTTCATGAAAAAAGTGTATGAAAAGCAGAAAGCAGCACCGTTTTATCATCTGTGCAAGGATCTTGTGTGCATTCTCACAGAATTTTTGTCCTGGGTGCCAAATGTTGGGCTGTGAAAGTGAAGGAAGCTGTCACATGACAGTGCATTTTGCTGTTTTGTTAGTTGGACAACTGCTTGGTTACTGACATGTGTTTTGAGTAGAGTATTAAGGTAATCCTGTGTGTAATTTTGGTTCATTTTGATTGACAGTATTTTAAGATATGACCTTGTGATTCACAAGTTGTGAAAAATTATAAGTTTCTTTTTGAGCTCAGTTTATAAAGTTAAAAGTGAAAACTGAACAAACCTTCAGTTGTTGTAGGTGGTTTTTCTGTCGTAACTGTCGTTGTTGGTGCTGCAGTAGTTGTTTTCGTAGTTGTTGTCTTGGTAGTTGTTGGTCGTCTCGTTGTGGTTGTTCGTGTAGTTGGTGGTGGTCGCCTTGTTGTTGATTTGGTAGTTGTCGGACGTTCTGTCGTAGTGGTGCGACGTGTTGTCGTTGTCGGTCCTCTGGTTGTTGGTTCACTTGTTGGAGGAACTGGTATATACTCACAGGCAGCTAAATGACGGGAAGGACGGAAAATTTGAACGAGGATTATAAAGTAACATTATATACTTCTACAACTTACAGAAAGGAGATGCTAAGTGAAGATAAAGGGGAACGAGGAGCGCGTGTGGCCGAAGACTCATATGGCCCTGATTTGGTAAAATGATCTAACTTGAAATTAAAATCGCTGTTTCAAGAAAAAGAGCTTTAAAGTTTGAACACTTGCCGTTTTTCTTTTTAAATAAAATAAATTATTAAACAGATCCAATGTCTTAGAAAATATAAAAATCTCATTATTTGGTGGCATGGTGGTGATTTGAGGATGTCACCAATGGAAAGAGCGCCCTCACATTACCCATGGTATGGATTTATCCCAAAATGTCCAAATTTCAAGTTAGATCGTTTTACCAAATCAGGGCCGCATAATCCATATGTTGCGAGTTCGAACCCCACCTGTGTCAACGTGTTGTGTCCTTGGGCAAGGCACTTTATCCTCATTGCCTATTGGGGTTGGGTTATGGTGGGGATGGATGTTTGTATAGTCTGTTTCATTGTTGCAATATTGGCGCTGATTAAGCTGCTGCCTTCAAATTGCATTGTTTCTGTTAAGGTGTGTTTAATGTAAAATTCTAGCAATTTGACATGCGGGTCACCATTAGAGTTTGAAACAAAACCTTACTGTTTTTACATGATATGGAAACAGAGGAAATAGAGGAATAGGGAAAATGAAAGAGGGAGAGGAAGAAATAACAAAAAAGTAGAAATGTGAACAATGTCCAGGGGACAATGTCCCAGGACAATGCCAGGCCTTAAATTTTTGTATACACAAACACACCTTAAGCAAGTAACATACACAAAAAAATTACCTATCTCTGCTACAATAATAGTCCAGGGTTTAACATTGAGCGCTTTGATTTCACCATACGGTCTCGCCGCGTCAGCTAGGATAACCGCTTCCACATCACGCGCTATCGCCTTGAGTGTGTCTGTGAGAAGGGTCAAATAGTCCTCCGAATCGAGATCTTCTGAACCATCCAAACCGAGTATGTCCTCTTTAAATACCAGTCTACTGTGAATATAGGTGCAATCTACTAGCGATTCGTCAGCTCTGAAATAAATATTTTTATATATTTTTAGCCATCATTAATATATATTCTCGTTCATTAATTGGATAAACGAGTACCATGTGACCAAACAAAATAGTTTGAACTATTTTGCAAAGCATTCAAAAATCCAATTGATGAGGGAACGGACACTATTCAAGAAATAGTACTACTATGACTATTGCCCTAAGACCTCGATATACTGCGTCGCAGTTCCTAGTGGTCGCGGTGCAACTCGCCACGTTTTCGGGATTTTAGTACCGGTTCGGGATATTATTGGGTAGAAAGTCATGTTGTCTTGCGATTGCGAAGCACACAAGCAGTCGCATAGAACTGCAGCTAAAATCCGGTGGTTTCATGGCATAATCTGAGAAATTCAGTATCAGGATCAGTATCTTAATATTTAGGGTGAAATAACGGAGAACATGGTTACTAGTCGCTCGGGTTACTCGTTTCATGGCGGTATTGCATTAGACTGTTTGCGTGCAGTAAGTCCCGAGCTTAGCCTGGGCCTGCCTACCCTACATGCATGCGTTTCTAATATTTAACGAACCAATGAATAAAGAATATATTAATGAAATATATAAAACTATTCCGTCTGTTCCTTTACCAAACCAACTTTGTTACTTGCTTCCTTTTATGGTCCTATAACACATTGAAGATGTTAACAAAATAATTCTCGGCACTCCATATTATTCAAGATCAAAGGCCAATCAGAAAAGACGTACTTGGAGCGTGTTGCCAGACTTGTTTGATTAGCATTGAAGGAACAATAGCCGGCTGGGGCCGAGACTAATTCAAACGATGCACTGGTGTACATCATTTTTGTTTAGGCTATTATTACCGTAATTCAAAGATTTCTGCATAGAGTATGGCTCCCTCTAAGTAAGTTCCGTCAAATATTTTCCGCATCTGTAAAGGAGAAGGAGAACATTAATACATTGACATTTGAAATTCGCCGTAGACATGGTAGAAGAAGTGATGCAACAGGATTATTTAATCGTCCAGAAAAATAAGGTATAGAAAGTTGGTTATTGACCATGTAGCGATGAGGGTTCATCGGATAAACTTGACACATTAATGAAGTACCAACATAAAGAGCACGTGATTGAGTTCCATTTTGATATCGGTTTTAATCAAAATCTGAAAGAATATCCAAAATAGCTATAATAAAACACATATGCACAGGGTCAAGGTGATTGCTAAGTTAGGAAAATCAGAATTATGATCGGAATTCAGAATTATGCCCGCTTTTATTCTCAAGTTAAGTTTCCACTTGAGCCTATTTTTGTGAATATTTTTTACAATATATGCCAATGAGCTCCATGTGATGATTATTTTCATTTATAAGTGTTTAGAAATGATAAAACTTACATAAATAAAATACCGAACTTGTTTATTATTCATCTAAATTGATACTTAAGGTGGCACACAGGATCACTCAAAGTGATTTTGTGTTGTATCTTTAAAAGTAATGATGATAAGTACATAAAAGTATACATTTTCAGAAAGGAAATGATGGAAGGAATCCAACTAGCACGGCAGATTTCTGAAAAAATGAGCTCTTTTTGAAAAAAGCGCCAAAATTGATTTTCCATGCCAATTTTTTTTTCGGTCCGCCATAACAACTTATCCTAAATACAAAAATGGCATATCTGTGTTCTAAAGACAGAAATCTAGAAAGTGTTTTTTTTCAATTTTTGAATTTTGTCTTAGTTTTGAAAATATACCTTTAATTATCTCAAATTTTGGTCAAAATTGAAAAAAAAAGTTAAATTTTGATCTTTTTTGACCCATATTTTTTAAAACGAAGACAAAATTCAAAAATTTAAGAAAACATTTCCTAGATGCGTTTCTTTAGAACACAAATATGCAATTTCATCCATTTTGATATTTTGCGTAAGTTGTTATGGCGGACCGAAAAAAATTGGCATGGAGAATCAATTTTGGTGCTTTTCTCGAAAACTGCTAGTTGGATTCATTGTGTCATTTCCTTTCTGAAAATGTATACTTTTATGTACTTATCATCATTACTTTTAAAGATACAACACAAAATAATGTTTACAATTTCCGACTTTGAGTGATGTCATACTCACCGCTACTGAATATTCAATATACAGATCAGCGAAACCCTGGATGTCATCTTCGACGTATGGCCTTGCTATTACCACGGATACGTTGACAGTAACTGCCTCTGTTAATTTAATAAGAAATAAATGTATTTACAAATGAATAAAGAAAAAGAATTAAGTAATTAAGTAATTTTGTAAATAAATAAAGAAATTAATTAATAAATAAAAAAATACATTTATAAATAAATAAATAAATAAATAGATAAATAAATATTATATATAAATAAATAAATAAATAAATAAATAAATAAATAAATAAATAAATAAATAAATAAATAAATAAATAAATATAGACCTAAGTAAAGGCAACCGTTACTCTGGGTTTCACAGCATGCAGACTTGTAGTCGAGTCACTGAAAGTCGAGTCGAGTCATCGAGCCCTCGAGTCTCGAGTCGAGTCGAGTCATGAAGCCTTCGAGTCCGAGTCGAGTCGAGTCATTTGAAGTTGTCAGTCGAGTCGAGTCGAGTCGAGTCAGGCCATTCTGTCGAGTCGAGTCGAGTCGAGTCGGATATATTTTGTCGAGTCATTTCGAGTCACTTCACGTTTTATATGCTCATGATACCAGCTGTCAACTTGATAGCCCAATTTGCATGAATTTGTACTTTTTGAAATTAAAATCCCAGTGAGAGTACATAATATTAATTTATGAATCTATGTGCTCCATCCAGTGCATTGTGGAAATCAGTAATCAGTCAGACTTGTAGTATTGCCATTAGGACCCGCCATGAGAACTTGTACGGGTACGGGTCCCAGGCCATGGGTACGGATTTCAGGTCATGGGTAAGGGTACGGGTACGGATCCCTAGCCATGAGTATTCAGTACGGGTCCATTCCAAAATAGGGTGCGAGTACGGGTACGGAGCCATGGGTACGGGTTCGAGTATGGGTACGGAAATTGGGACTCGAGTACGGGTACTGGTCCAGTAGTGGTATGGAAATTGGGACTTCAAGTACTTGTACGGGTCCTATTATGGGTATGGGTATAAACAAATTAATTAATCAAGTACAAAAAGAGATCAAATATTGGTGGTCATAGTGAATCTAGCCTAAAGGTGGCATATTTTTGGATGCAAGTGAAAAAACTATGTCTATGTACAGTATGGACAGCCAGACTGCAATACTAATTTCAACATATATTTAGCAATGATGTAGCTTTCGAGTCTTATTATGCACATCTGGATAATTATATCCATGTTTTATTAATATTTTAAAATTCATATACATCCCAAATTTCTGTATATGATAAGAACCTCTCTATTCATTTGACTCAGATGCACAAGCCCAAGCCTGGGCACAAGAAGTACATGTGGCTGGTGGAAATGCTCACACCAGTCGGTCACATTGCAATGTAGTTCTTCATGTGTGCAGCATGTAGAGGAGTGTATTTGGATGGGGAATAATCAAAATGATTAATAAAAGCTATAATAATGATATTTTAACATGATAACTTGAAATTCACCACAAAAAGGAAAGTATCTCGAAATGTTTTCCCAGTTTGCTGGTTTTTTTTCTGTATTGATCAGTCATTGTGTGAATGAGACATGTAGCATACATATAGGGGTGTGTGCACAGGCTGTTACAATGACATGTGTGTAGCATTCATGTACATTTTGTGTAGCCAGGGCTGGATTTACCTTTTTCCGGGCCCAGGACCAGGCTAAAATAAAATTAAGGGCACTTGCTATAGCTTGCTATCCAGTCTGCCGCCTGGACAACCAATTCTTTAGAAATGCTTAGTCGCGCTAAAAGTCGATCGATACATGTAAAAATCAGCACAATTCAGAGATACACCTTTTTGCTATGAAATTAATTTTCTCGGTCAAATATAAAGCAATATTTTTTTTCTTCAGTAATGTCAGTTAAAACTTGGTGCTTGAATATACATTTTTTTAAATCCTGGTGTTAAAATTAAGCATCAAATTGTGTCTTTTAGTGTGATATTTTTGATTTTTATAGGCCTTGAATTCGCCTGCGAGCTTTTTACGGAATTCATGTTTTAGCGTCTCAAACTAACATAGTTTGCTAAAGAAAGATATTTCCCACCTCTGTAAAGCACATCGTGTGGGTCTATATGTTATAGTTTTGCCAGAATTTCCGTTTTTGTTTTACCCCTTTTCCATTTATGCTCCGAAAATGTCAAACTAAGTAAAAGTAGGCAATGGTGAGTACTTTTATCTCGAGAGCAACCAACAGAAATAGTCGATATTTCCTTTGTTGTTATCCAGGTCAATTTTTCATTGAAAGCAAATTGCCCGACCAGCGATTAAATCCCCAATTGGGTGTTCTGGTTAAACATGATCAGTAGGAGCGCTATAGGTCTGGGAATTTCTTTGCTATATTGAAGTTCTGGCAACACTATAGCCATGCCGGTATTCCTATTAAACCCAGGGATATCGATCCAAAATGCTAGTACTAGCCTTTAGATTTCACGTGTTGATTTAGAAATTTTTTCAGCCGACAGTGAAAGATGGTGAAATCAAAACGGAAATTCTGACAAAACTATGATATATAGCTCACGGTGATGTGCTTTAGAAAGTTGGGGAAAATCCTTCATTAGCGAACTATATTACTTTGAAAAGCTAAAAGGTTGATCCAAGAAAAAGCTCGCGGGCCGAGCTGAAGCCTATAAAAATCGAATATCTTACACTAAATGACTGAATTTCAGGCCTAAGTTTAACACCAGGATTTAAAAAAAAATCAGTATCAAGCATTATAGTTTTTCCAGCCATTTACTGAAAAAATGAAAATTATTGCTTTTCATTTGGCTGAGAAAAAAAATTTTACACTGAAAAGGTGTAACTCAAAATTTTGCTCATTTCAACACCAATTTCGATCGTTTGTATTGCCTCATTAAATGGCTGAGTGAGCCTTGCAGAACAAAAGAATCGGTTGTGCAGGTAGCTGACTGTATCTGGATCCATGCGTTACTCCCCACCCAACCCCATCCATGATGTAACCTATTTGTTTTGATTATGATCAGAGGACTCACAGTGGGATTTCCTGCATTTGTGTAGCCATATACTGTATCATGGTACCCATGGGTACGGGACTACGGGTACGTGTACCGGACCATGAATACGGGTACGGGTCCCATGCCATGAGTATGGGTCCGGGTCCCAGGCCGTGAGTACGGGTACGGGTCCCAGTCCATGAGTCCGAAGACAAAATAGGGCATGAGTACGAGTACGGGTCCAAAGCCATGGGTACAAGTACGGGTACGGGTATGGAAATTGGGACTCGAGTACGGGTACGAGCACTATAAGTCTGGTAATCAGCAATGATGGACAATGGACTTTTCCTTTCCACCATGCCAATTTTGAAGCATGTAAAACAAATGGTGGATCCTTTAGCCAGATCGACAGGCAATCATACATGTACATTGTACACTACACACATCATATAATTTATATTTTAAGTTATTATAAAGATGCTGAGAGATAGTAAGCCCACTTTGTAAAATATAAGAATCACAATACACTGAGATGGGTGGAAGAAAACGTGCAGGTATTATTAGAAATAGTAAGGTATAATTTATAATTTCGAGTCATTTTTAAAAAGTCGATTCAGCCACAGTGACTCGAGTCACAAGCCTCGAGTCATCGAGTCGAGTCATTAAATTTCGAGTCGAGTCGAGTCATCGATTCATCAACCCTCGAGTCGAGTCGAGTCGTCGAGTCACCTTGCCTCGAGTCGAGTCATCGAGTCACCAAAACTCGAGTCGAGTCGAGTCGAGTCGAGTCATTTCGAGTCGAGTCACTACAAGTCTGACAGCATGCCCTCACTTTCGATCATTGGGTACCCGATCATCAGATCTTTGGGTACCCGATCGTTGGGTACCCGATCATCCGCCTGATGATCGTGTACCCAATGATCGAAAGTGAGGGTATGCCGTGAAACTCATAGTAACGGTTGCCTTTCCAGCGGTCTATACTTTGAAATTTGTTTTTACGCTCTCCTGTAATGGGATTAAGCACTCTAAATTGAAAAGTTAGTCTGACTGAAAAAATTACTGTAATAAATAAATAAATAAATAAATAAATAAATAAATAAATAAATAAATAAATAAATAAATAAATAAATAAATAAAAATATAATAAATAAATTAATTATACATGGATAAATATACAAATAAATTAACCAAATCAATTAACTTTATTAATTTATTAGTTAATTAATATAATTAATTAATTAATTAATCAAAAATACCAAGGGAAAAACAATAGTATTTAGAGTATTAACTTCGTCAGAGTGAGTTTCAATTTTTTTTTTCTGACGTACCTGCGGATAGCTTATTTTAAGAAAACATTTTATCATGAGACACCAATAAGTTATTTTTAACACAGATAATTATGTAAATTTTGAAATGGATTTGGCCAACAAAAGTTTACTATTCATTATCTACAGCAATCCTACTCAATGAATCTTTTCACTCATAAATATAGTATCACAAGATTTGCTTGTGAAGACTAATTCTGGAATACCCCCCCCCCCCGACTAAAATGTTGGAAAGAATCTTTTAGATTATTAATTTTACTTACTATATAAAGGTACCGGCGTTACTGTTGTTGGGGGTGCTGAAAAATAACAATGAGAAACAAACTTCCAGTCATTGTTTCAAGCAAATCAAAGAAGACATTGAAAACAACAAACTATTTAAAATCCAATTGAAGACCTGAGTTGCAAAAGTGGCATAGTCCAATTTTGGCATTTTGAGATACAAGCTTTTCAAAATATTGTAACAAACAAATGGAGAAAGGTAAGAAAATAACATTTGATATGCACATTGGAAATGTCGGTAGCAATGTTTGAAAAACTGAAAAAACACACATTTTGCAATATAAATAAGCCACGGAATTATAACGTTCATCAGTGAAACACCGCCTAGGCTACTTTATTTATATACTTACGCGGCACATTATCAAAGGTTTTGTCTTTAATTGCTGTAAAGAAATATAAAATAATAACAAAAAATACACATTTTATGTTGATTTTAATATAACATGAATAATATGTCAATATTAATGGGGATGGGAATGCGGGAAATCCATTTTTATGGTGAAATCTATTTCAATGTATGTTAGTTTTCAAAATCATTGCAATATAACTTTTAGGAAAATTTTACATTGTTTATATGTTATTAATTTCATGTCGCTTAGAAAAGAAAATGGGGTAAAATTGGTCTATAAAACGCGCACCCTGCCGAAAACAAACGATTTTGAGTGAACCTGGACCCATCAGAACACTATCGTGTCTCGACAGCGTTCATCCCTTATGAACTATCTTTTTTCGGATTGGTTAATTACATACGCGACATATTCATCTGACCAATTGAAGTACAGCTTCTAAATAAAAGTTCAATCCTTTTCAGTTCTACCACTATTCTTAGTTTCTTACGATGTTGCTGATTGGCTCAATAAATCATAATAGTCTTCGTGTATACCAATCAGCGGTTAAATAAATATGCAAACGAACAAACAAACACTCACCAACCAGAACAACGACGAATAGGATCAAGCATAAAACAAGTAGTACTATAAGAAGTACAGTTTTACAGATCAGCCATCTGCGTTTCTTCGCCAAATCTAGGTCTAGTTCCGGCTCCGGAACAGGTTCGGCACATTCGTTTGCGTGGTGGTGGGCCTGTGAATTTTCAATGATAAACACATTAGATAACTGGAAAGGAAGCTACATCGTCACCCTCATAATTTGATTTTCTGAGTAATAAACCCATAATAATAAAAATTTCCAGCTGCATTCTTCATTAATTCTTGGAGTACAAAATGTTAACCGCCATTGTTTTAACTTTGCACACTGCCCACTAGGGTGCATCAAACGCCCCTCATGTCAACCATATTTTTTGTACCTAGTGTCAAACTGTGCCATTTAACTAGAAAATCACCCCCTTCAAATTTAAATTCAATCGGAGGTCGGGAAGGGGTCCACCGTGAGCTTAAAGTTCGGACAGAGGCAACCAGTAAAAGTCCGGCCGGCAGCTATTGAATTATATATACAGTTATACATACATATTAATAGCTGCCTTTAGTGAATGTTTTTATAGTACCTCATATCTCGGACAATACTCAATAAAATGCAAATCCATTTGAACTAAGCAAAAAGGCAGATATTTTCAAACATATTTGAAGTCATAATAATAGCTGCCATGTGCATGTTTCTCTATTTACAGCCATTTCTGCATGGAAAATGGGTCCATAACTTAATGACAAATCAATCAGGCAGCTATTTAGTTTTCATTACTTTATACTGAACATCACTGTGGCTGCCATATGAATAACAATGTAATAAATGTACTTATCTATGTTGCTGATCAGTCCATATGATATTGGTAAATTAGGTAACATCATTCAGTTTACGCTCTCTCAAATTAGGTGTCCGTTTCTATCTTGCTCTGGACCACTTGCAAGACATTTTGATAATGTTTCTAACTCTGGGCAGCAGCTAGGAAATCTGCACGCCAGTTTCACGCCACGTTCTGCTGCATCATCACATTGAGCTACATTGACGGCTCTAACATTGCTAAGCGATTGCAGATAAACCGAGGACTCTGGCCAAGTATCAACATTGTCTGCTAGGAATTTGTCATTGATCTGCAGGATGTTCATAGTGAATCTTGCCTGCAAAATCAGCTAGGACGACTGTAGACTAAGTGATATTCTCAGGGTCAGGGAACTTTGGCTTTCCAAAGCCTGCGCCAAGCGAATATATGGCTTTAGTGCTGCTGCATCAGGTTTAAGTTCAAGTAGCCTTCTCGCTAAAGCTTGTTATTGTACTGACCCAGTAGCTTCCACTAAAGAGAGCAAGCGGTGCCATCTCTTCGGTGAGATACATGTACCACAGATGTCTGCTCAGGGCTTTGTGGGTTTGCGTGCACTTGTTGCAACACCGAAATTGATATCGGCATACTGCAGGAGGCGCTTGTACAACTGAAGATCGTTCCATGGCGGGTCAGAAGCAACACTGCATGTTATCCAGCAGGAACTTTAGATTATTGTTGCAAATACAACAAATTCACATATCTTTGGTAGCTGGTGCTTTGATGTCACAGTGCCTTGCGGAAGCTGTTCAATGTGATTCTGCATTAGAGAGATTTTGATACTATACAGCAGTTTGGACATACATGACTGCTTGAATGTAATTGATTGCCCCGAGTCCTTAGCTTTACTGCTATCGCTTAGCAATGTTAGAGCCGTCAATGTGGTAAATGATGCAGTGTGAAACTCATACAGATTTCCTAGCAACTGCCCAGAGTGAGGAACATAATCAAATGTCTTGCAAGTGGTGGAGCAAGATAGAAAACAGACACCTAATCTGAGAAAGCATATCATATGGACTGATAAATATTAAGCAATTTATTACATTGTTATTCATATGGCAGCCACAGTGATGTGCAGTATAAAGTAATGAAAAATAAATAGCTGCCTGATTGATTTGTCATTTAGTTAAAGGCACCTATCATACACAAACTTTAAGCTTGTAGCGCGATGGATCCATTTTCCATGCAGAAACAGCTGTAAATAGAGAAACATGCACATGGCAGCTATTATTATGACCTCAAATATGTCTGAAAATAGCTGCCTTTTTGCTTAGTTCAAATGGATTTGCATTTGATTGAGTATTGGCTGTGATATGAAGTACTTTAAAAACTTTCACTAAAGGCAGCTATTAATGTGTGTGTATAACTGTGTATATAATACAATAGCTGCCGGCCGGACTTTTATTGGTTGCCTCTGTCCGAACTTTAAGCTCACGGTGGACCCCCTTCCTGACCTCTGATTGAATTTAAATTTGGAGGGGATGATTTTCTAGTTAAATGGCACAGTTTGACACTAGGTACAAAAATATGGTTGACATGAGGGGCGTTTGATGCACCCTACTGCCCACCACGGCCCCCTAAAAAAATACATATACAAAAAAAAAAAAAGGCGACGAACAAAATCCCTGTTCTACGGGCGGACAGACCTTTCACGTTCGGTTGGGCGTTTTTGGTTTTTGTTTTTCTGGAGGCTAAAATTACACTTAAATTTCACTAAATCTGACAAATCTGTAAAAAAAAATCTAAATATTATTTCCAAACATATTTTCTAAACATGTTCAGCAAAAATCATTTTCGGCCCCCAAACTGCGGATTTTATATACATGATTTATCAAAATTAAAGAAAATTTTCAAAATTCTAGGTCGGTCAGGCCTGAAGAACAGTTTTTTTCGTTGCCAAACACGATATAGTGTTCAAATACTTTCAAAATGTTGTTTTTGATAACATTACAGCCCAATATTACATATTCGGAATCCCCCATGTGTAATAATTTTTGATGATATTTATCTACAGATTTCCTATCTTTTTCTGTATAGTGGTCAGTGCATGAGGATTTGGTCACGGTTGTTGGTCTTGGTATGTCTCGTGCCCATGGGTCACGTGCGTAAGAACATATTTATAAATATAGCCGAAGCATATTGGTAGAGGCAATTTCAAACATGTCCTGTGAAACCTGGTTAGAGAAGATTCCCCATAAGACACAAAGTCACATCTATTTGCTTTTGATACATGTATTAATTTATGTCTTCTTGTTAGACTTGCTTGTGTCTTCAGCTTCTTTGTTGTTGTTGAAGCTGTGTCTATTTACAAGACACTATTCTGACCGGTAATATGAACAATAATTTAGCATTAGAGCCTTTCAGTGACGTATACCCAGCTTGTCAAGACCAGGGTGGCTCATCATTAAAATATACTGACGGCATAATGATTTCAAATAAACTCGGATTTAAACCAGAGGATGATTTAAGGAAGCCCCATCATGCACTGCAAAAGTGTTATCACTAGCGTTTCAACTGTCACTTTACTTTTCAAATCCCATTGAATTCTGTGCAAAAGATGTTGTTCTAACATTGTGTGTGTGTCATTAATACTTGGTCGAATTCAGAACAAAAATTATGTGTGTTTAAAGGATAATTCACACCTTCTGTAGATAACATAAAATGTGAAACCCGACCAGCATGTTCACAGCCTTTTTAATGTAAATATAACTGTATAAATTCAAATTTATAACCATGCACTTCTATGCAGCATAGCAGAGCTGTAGTGTCATGTTACTCACACTGCTCACCTGTTGTACGGTTAACCCAGTGGGGTGTTGGGTAGTACTTAAATCACCCTCTGGATTTAAACAGACAAATAATCAGGCGAAATGGACCTACCGACGGGTTGCCACCACCGCGGTGTACCGACATGACGTTCCTTCCATTTCGGCTCCGCACGTCATGTGGCATTCAAAGATTTACTTACCCTGTGTTTTCCTCCATGATGTCCCTTAGGACCATTATCCTGCATCTCAATACTAGAAACACTGCTCACTGAGGAATGATGGTCCTATTCAGACAAAATATAAAAACATATAAAGTTAGAGAAGAATAATAAGACCAGAGAGGTGAATAAGCACACAGAAGACCTGGAACATCAATGGACATCAATGGACATCAAACCCTACAAGGGGAGGAGGCTTGGGAACATGCCACCCCCTACTAGTTGGTAAAATGAAATGAGCTACTTTTGGTTCTCTGCAGCCACTTTTTGACACTTTTGACGATTTCGAAAATTAAGGTAACAATAATGACCGCAAACCAGGACGTATTCTTTAATTTGAGATATCAGTGTGCATGGGCAAATGGTGCAGAAAATTAGCGTTAATTTAGTGTTTATAAATTAACCCCCATAAAAATAAAAAATAAAATAAAAATTTTCTCTGTACATATACCTTCTCTGTACAAATAAGTGTTTATTAAGTGTTCAAAAAAATCAATGTTTATTAAATGTTGCTCCGCTGTTTTTCCAGTATATCTGTTCCAAATGCAGAATTGGGTCATATTGAAATGACCACAATGTGTATATAGCAGTGGTTCCGGAACCGGGGGGGCAAGTACCCTAGACCCCCCCCCCCCAATAATCTGAGGTAAAATTCGTAAATTTTAGGGTAAAATTCATAATTTTAGGATCAGATTCAAATATTACGGTATAATTCAAAATGTAAGGTACAATTCATGTAAAAATGTATGCATTTCAAAAGTTTCTGCGCTTCACCCACCCCCTTCAGTGTTTCGCACCTTGGAGCAGGCCAAAAATTTGCCCCCCCAATATTCAAAATCTTCCGGAGCCTCTGTATAGTTTTACAGCCACTCACAACATGTATCGACACGTTATATGCATCGTATGTTGCATTTTGATATGGCAGTCTTGTTCATAATTACTGGAAACTGATTGGTACCACTCATTTTGATATAGCCTGTATATTTCGCTCTTTAATTGAAGCGCAAAGTGATTACTCCAATTTGAGCTATATTTAACACTCTTACATTTAACTCTTCGATTGAGGTTTCAATCCATTACATGTGAATGTCACTCTAATGAGATTGTAAATTAAGACACTTAACTTTTATTGGATGAAGTGATCTTTGAAGTGTCTCTTTTCCTCGACAGCATGTATGACAAGTAGGTACTATTCAATTAAAAACACTCAGTAACATTGAAAGAATACTCAACTACCGGGTATATCTGAAAAGCAAGTTCTGTTGAAACCCACTATTTTTAGTACTGTAATTGCAGTTCCTAAAACGTGAATTGCCTTGAGAAATCTTTTTTTTTTAACCCAGCAAACATTTTGATTTCGGACTAAAATAGCAAATGGGTCCTGTAAACACCACACTTCGCCTTGATTTGGGCTAAAATAGTGTAAAATTAAATAGTTTCGAGCGCGAATTGTCTAAAACTATAGGCCACAATGAAGTTTTTTTTTTATCTTTGCTTCCCCACCCAGACCCCACCCCTCCCGCCCTAAACACCTGACCAATGATACGCCAACCTATCTTGAAAAAAAAAAATCAAATTCTAGGTATCATTTATCATGTTTATTTTCAAACATTTTTGTGACAAGCCAGCAAGCGTGACCAAATCCTCATGCATTGACCACTTTACAGAAATGGATAGGAACTCTGTAGACAAGTTCAAAACAAATAAAGGGTTTTGTATATCACACACGTGACCCAAAACATGCAATTGTTTTTACCATCAGATGCAGAAAAGATTTAATTTCATACTCATATTTTATGTCAATACGCCCCATCCAACTTCCTCAATGTCAATTATTATTGGACGCAATACACATATATGTAAACGTAACACATTATGTCAATACGGCCGTATTGGCACGGTAACTGCTGTGCTGGGATGGATATTCTGTATTACAGCATATGCAAATATTTCTTCAATACGTTGATATACGTACTAAAGTGAATTATGACCAACAGAGGGCGCTATTGCTGTACTAAAGTACGTGGTATTTTGACAACGGGGTACACCGTGCCAGTACGCCTGTAATACAGAATATCCATCCCAGCACGACATTTACCGTGCCATACGACCGTATTGACACAATGTATTACCAGTGGACTTCGGTTGTATATATAAATGCGCATATATAAATGCGCACGTGACATCTACAAGTCGCCATACCGTATTAAACGATATAAGGTACCCGGATGTACATAAACTCCCCGTGCAAAAGTATAGGGTAAAATGACAGGTCGCAAGGAAAATTGCTTTTGCAAAATAGTGGCATTGATTGCAAAGGGTAAAATAACTTGACCCGAAAGATAAACTCTCTATTAACGTTTTCCATCACGGAAAAAAAAAATTAACTACGGAAAAGCTAGATATAGCTGATTTACAAACTTATATTTCATAATTTCCGTGCTAAATGGGCGTGCCAATTGGCCATATCTATGACGTAGTGCTGGTTTCATACTATCATGCTGCTTGCCGCCGAGCGGCGTGACACACGCGCATTGTAGACAAACAGACACAATCAAGACTTGTGAATGCCCAGCAAACACAAAACGTTTTCGACATCATTCGCAAAAGGTTATAAAAGGTTGTCAGAAAACGTTTAAATGTCGGGTTATATAAAGGGTATATTAAGAGTATAAAACGTTTTCATAACCTTAAAAACATTTTTGATAATTTACTGCTCAGCAAACAAAAATGTTTTACAGAAAACGTTTAAATGTCGGGTTATATAAAGGGTATAAAAACGTTTTAATAACATTCCAAAAACATTCTTGAAAACCTGATACGAAACATTCTAAACAGAATGTTATTTTGGGGTTGAAAAAATATTTTGCGAAAAATGTTTGCCCAAAATATTTTCAATAACATTTTAAAAACGTTTTCATGACCTTTATATAACCCGACATTTAAATGTTATTAAAAGGTTTTGAAAAAAACATTTTAAGAACATTTCTGTGTTTGCTGGGTTCAAACATTTTAACATAATTTTATTTAAGTATTGACACAATATTTGGCAAAAATGTTTGCCAAAATAGTTTACAATAACATTTTTGAAAACATTTAAAAATATTGTTGTAGTGTGTTTTCATACAAAACGTTTTAAAACGTTATCATGACCTTTATATAACCCGACATTTTAATGTTATTAAAACGTTTTTACCTAAACCAAAAGCCAAAATATAACTTATTTAAAACGTTTTTAAAACGTTTTTGTGTTTGCTGGGTGGCTGATAAGTCATGCCTCTTGTCGCAACGGCATGAAAGTATGAAAGGGGACATGATTGGCTTTAAGGTCAGAACTGTGCAGGCGGCGGATGACATGATCGAGCCGGCAACTTGTGAAACCGCCCGGCCGTATGGCATTTTCCAACATAGTCGGTTAATTTTGTGGGGTTCATTATCGAACCCCAACGGTTTTAGCTTGTATTTATATTATTTATCAACATAGGCCTATTTGTTTGTGATATTTCAAGCGTTTTAAAATTTCAAAATAATCCCATTCAATTACACGGTTGACGATGAAAATTTACTGAATTTAGAGAATGCAATGCGGCCACCACCTGGAACTGTGGTCGCAATTTCAGTGATTGACAGTGAGGTAACACGAACATGGCACTGGCCATCTGGTCACGTGCGCATTTATATATACAAACGAAGTCCACTGATTACGTGTACATATGTGTGTATCGGGTGATTATTATTAGTCTTTAGGAAATTCATGCTAATTAACAAGTCACTAATTAACGAGTATGGTAACGTATGTGACATACCAACCCCCGTGGAATAGAGGTTGTCCACTTTACTCAGGACATTCCTCGTATTTAAAATGCTATTTGATATTTCTGATGTGCTCTCATGTCCCACAAAAATATTTGCAAATGTTGCTATCCGTTCCCGTAAACATGTTCAATTATTAATGCTTCGTTTGATTAAACCACTCAACTCACTTAAGGGATCTGGAATGAGCGTTTCGACAGTATTTTTGTGGGACATGAGAGCACATCAGACATATCGAATTGCATTCTGAATACGAAGAATGTCTTTCTGATATCAAATAATTTTCATTTTTGAAATTCACGATATAATACAAATTATAAAATTTGATATTTTTCACATTTTTGATATATAACAGTCCTCGAAGTAAATTTTATAAATCTAATGATATATTCTTAAAGTGTATGTAGCTGGGAGGAAAAGCCGATGATCAATTGAAAATGTTAACCTTTCATATTGAAGATATGGATTTTTGGGGAAAAAATCCATATCTTCAATACGAAAGGTCACAATTTTCAATTCATCGTCGGCTTTTCATCCCACCTACATACACGTTAAGTATAAATTATCAGTTTTATAAAGTTTACTTCGAGTACTGTTAAATATCAAAAATATTAATTTTGAATCATTTACCATAAAATGTATATCCCCATTGCGGATTTCAAAAAATCAAAATTATTTGATATCAGAAGGACATTCTTCGTATTCAGAATGCAATTCGATATGTCTGATGTGCTCTAATGTTCCACAATAAATACTGTCCAAACGTTCATACCCCAGCCCTTAAAGGTAAAAAGTTGTCAAACACAAATTGAAGCATAAAGAGCATAAAAAGTCTATAATTATGTAGAGAAGCACAACTTTTTTTGGCGAAAGATTTCATAAATGGCTGTATTTCTGAATGAAGATGATAAAAGTAGCAACATACACTGATACATAATTAATCAGTCTTTGTTCCAAACTTTAAAACAAGAGAATTGATCAAGTAGTTTTTGGGGTACACGAGGTATTGTTGGTCGAAGCAGCGATTTTTTTTTATCGAACATCATTTTTCGTACAACAATTTTATAATCGATGTTCATTATCTGAATCAATATATCATTGAAAACTAACACTTTAATGTTTTGCAAAAGTTCATTCTACAAATCATTATACTTTGAAAACTCGCTTGATTTATTGTTGTTAATGAGTTATGTATGTTTTACAAAAGTGTTGTTGTTTCAGCACTCTTTACAGCATAAGTCAAGAACCACAGGACCTACAAAAGTATATATCTGTGATATTTGAATTCTTCTACACGCTCGCTATGAAATGGACAATGCAATTTTTGTCAAAGCTCACTACCATTCGCACGATGCTGTGAACTACACTGCAAAAAATATTTTACTTAACATTGAGTAAAAAGGTCGCAACTCAACAGTTGAGTAAAAAAAATACTCAAGATTCAGCTCATATAGGTCACAACTCAACAAATGAGTAAAACATTACTCAATTCTGAGTAATTTTTTACTCATTTGTTGAGTTGTGACCTATATGAGCTCAATGTTAAGTAATTTTTTACTCAATGTTGAGTAAAATATTTACTTAAAATAGTTGCTAACCTTGAGGTGGACTTATATTGTAAGAATCGTGTATCGTTGAAACTGTCTAACAAAGATTTTGATGAACACAAGTACTAAAGTACGAACTATTTTTTGTTTTTGAAGCACGTTTTGAAAGACAAAATATTTTATTGAGATATTGTTATTTTATCTTTATTTGTATATAGGGCCAATGTTTTTTTTTATCATGGATATGGTATGAATATGAAATTAATCATTACAAACTTTATCTAAGAATTAATGAATCGGTACTTTTCAGAATTCCATTTTCAAAGAAATTTTATTTTTTCAGTCTGCTGATGAAAGTCGAAGTGTCGACTGAAAATTACAGGTACGCAAATTTTTGTGTTGTGATCAAAGGTTTAAACCTTTAAATTAAATTTTATTGTTGTTTTATAAGATTTGAACAATTAAAGTGTTGAGATATTATTAATAACCAATATAGTAATAATAATAATGGGAGTTTATAATGGCAAAGAGTCAACTTAAATTTATTGGCAAATTCGAATCTACTGTATGAAAGCCCCATTATTTATTTATTTTTATTTGTCAGACACGCAATTTAATTTACATTAATATTTATTCAGACATCAAGACAAATAATAGATAGAAAACTCACATCATAGTGGTCAGGTTGTCGCCGGAAGAAGCAATCAAATATACTATGTCTTTGATGATACGAACTATCTAGGCTTGACATACTGGAATGGCTAGATCGGCTTGAGTGGCTTGATCGACTTGAGTGGCTTGATCGGCTAGAGTGGCTTGAACGGCTCGATTTGCTTGATTTGCTGCTTGATCCGCTCGACGACTGAGTATCCTGGAATCAAACGTTTAAGGAACCGGTGATTACGTCGCACACTGTTTAAATGTGACAGAATGACCTTTGACCACCATTCCCAACCTGCCTAGGTTCAAATTCTAACCAAACATTTCACATGAGTATGGTAGAGATTGGGGTCGGGGAGTGGGGCTGATGTGTGGATGAGGCTACCAATCGGACACTCCTCCTTAGTTGGTGATGTTAGGCTAACCGGTTGCATAGTAAACTATAAGACATTATAATTCTACCGCAATTGCGGTGTAGTATGAACAAACTTTGAATATTAGTTATTAACCCTAGAACTCCTGAGCCATATTTTGTAACACGAACAACGAAGAGGGGGGTATTGCAACTCCCCTATTTTTCAATTATAAACGTCATATACCGTTATATTTAGTACTAATGTATAGCTACAGGTCTCCTCTATCCAGTGATACAAAAGGTCAGTACAAACATTCCTCACATAATGTCGCTATGACGTCATAATGTGAGGGCGCCCATGCAAATTTGGCCGGGAAATTCTGGCTATGTACAAAAGTACGGCAACATTGATTTTCGGCTAAAAATTCTACAAAAAAGTGATTTCACCGATTGTTGTCCTCAATATAAATGGTGGGCCTCACCCCCTCCCCCATCCCCACCCCTCCCTCTATTGTCATCTTTGACGGCCGGTCCTACCCCCGGTAAGATGCTGGGGTACTAACAATTTTATCACTAAAATGAGCGCAAAGGATGGATCTAGAGGACGGGGGTTGGCAGAAAAACACCTATGAAAGACAGAGATAAAAAAGACTAAATCGCGTCTGACGTCAGGGCAAAGGCTCCCGTGATTGGTTGCCTACCTGCGCAGTACGGCATTTTCTGTCTAGCTGTCAGAATTTCAGACGCAAACCTACCTGTTGCGGTCTGTGATAAGACTCGCCTCCATGATTGGGTAATTCAGGTGGCACCTCATTGGCATTGTACAGGGGATTGCAACGGCTCACACTGTCATGACCCTGTCAAAATCGAGAAAAAGAGGTAATTATAAAGATTTTATGAGAAAAACGCCATCCACAACAAACCACCTCTCATCAGTCAAGCGATATTTTTTTTAATCGAACATCATTTTTTGTACATCAATTTTGTAAATTTTGATTTTTCCGTTTTTCATAATTTAACATGGAATAAAACAAAATTCACTGAAAATTTTCTGAAAAATACGAATAAAAACATCGCGTCCGGTCCGACTGCATGACCAGGAAACACTTCCTGACCAGGCACCATGGTATCCCACAATGCAACGCTCTATTTCAAATAGAGTATCCATAATAGACCATAATTTCTTGGTTCGACGTGCATAGTAATAAAGAGTTAATAAAAATATGTTATCAATAGATAATCAGTAAACAATTTTAATTAAAATACAGGTAATTTGCATATTTTAATCAAATTTCCAACAACAACAACAACAAAACCGTTAGAAATTGTTTTGTCATTTGAATTATTATTATTATTTAATATTAGGAGCATGTTTTTCATTTTGACAAATTGTCAAATTAGATGCAGATAATGTTTGTAAAAGTAAAATTTCCCCCGATCTTTAAAGTCACAATGAACAATGTAGGGCTTAGTCTGACAAATTCGGAAGAGTTACAAAGGCCTATGTTGCCTGAGCAGGCAACATGCTGCCTGGTCCGGCAGTGTTTTCTGGACAGTCGGACAGGACGCCATATATATATTTACGGATTCAGGCTAAATTCAAAATTGATGTAAAGCGTTTGTTTTTTGATCGATTAAAAAAATAAGTTTTCTTTGATTGAATTTGTGTCTGTCAATCATTACACTACAATTTTTTACTCCAAGGGCTCTTTGATTTGTTTCAAATAATTTTTATAATGATAGAGTGAATCCCTGATGGCCCTCTATAATTACACAGAAATGATCAGGAAACCTTAAACCCAATACATTTCTCTCTTATTGCCTAACTTTTAATCCAGGGGCCTAGAAATAAAATTACCTTTGTTGAAAGAGCCGTAATAGCTTTTATAAGTATTAACCCGTATTTTCTTTCCTTTAGATAAAATGGTAAAAAGGATAATGTTCAACTGAGGAATCATTATTTATATCCGCCAGTGGCTTAAAGGTCAGATCGCTTTTTTGAAGAAAAACAAAATATCCGAAATTTATCAGATAAATGTATGAAACAAAATTAAGCGTAATTTCAATCCGCTTCCTTTGATAATTCCATCCTATTTCTACCAATAATTTAAGTTCAACTTGTATTTGCTTTGATGATTTATTTGCCTGCGTGTGCGAGTTCGTGTACTGGTTTGTTTGTTCGTTGTGTTATGCAACTGGTATTAACTGCACAAAAGTGCAACGTGTTTTTGTGAGGAAATTCAGGGACTGGAAAGTCTACATTAGTCAACAATTTTATTAGGAATAATAAGGAACACGTGTCTTGTGCCTATTTATAGTAAACAAAATTATATATTTCGTATCATTAATGTGTTTGAGTAAAAAAAAAAGTAATGGGTAAAATTTCGCCATCTTTCAGGTCCAGGGGGTAGAGTGAAGGTGGGTGTGTTTCTGTGCGGTGTTGTTGTCTGTATGTTGACTGGTTGCAATTTTGTTTGTTGAGTTGTTAGTGAGGCTGTTTATTTTCATGGCCAAGGGCCATGACATTTATAAATCAGGAAGTATGTATATGCGTACGATTATAAATAAATGAACACAAATCACCCCGTCTATATAGTAGTGTCGTCCACCATTACATGGGTATTTCTCTGAAAAGGTGTACTATTTGAAGATAGGCAAATATGAATTTGAAAATGATTATAAAAATGTTTCCTTTACATATCTGTAAGGATGTAAGTCTCTAGTGCATGAAAACAATATTTGGCGCAATCTTTAGGGCGCCCTCTATATTATAGAGGGCGTAATCTGCAGGTTGTGCCAGGTGAGCATCATCTCCGTCACATTTAGGCCAAAAAGGAAATAAGGACAAAAAAATTGTTAAAACTATTAATTATGAGTTTTATGGATAACTTGTAAGTTGCTTGATTCATGTTTGCTTTTTTCATTTAAAAAAAATATGATTTTGTACTTTCGTCATTTAGTTGGGACAATGAGAGGCAGGCTGTACGGAAAATGTCATGTCTGTTAGTATTTTTTTATACAAACTTAAGTATATTCATAATTTTGCTTGAAATAACTAAATAAATTTCTATTGACATAGTAAACACATATTTACACAATTACATTTCCAAATAGTAAATTCCATGTTGTCTGGGTCAAAGGTCAAATAAAGGTCAACAACAATTGTGATGGAGATGACAATGCTGTGATGGAGATGATAGTGATGTGACGGAGATGATATTTCTACACAAATTCCTATAGAGAATCATCTCCGTCACAGACATTTGATTTCAGTAATGTTTTCACACTACTTGAAAATTAAATTCATACAGATGAGAAGGTCTAGAATTGGTAAGCATTTTCTGATAAACTAAACTGGACTTCGCTGTATCTCAAGATCCGGTGATGTGATGGAGATGATGGTGATGTGACGGAGATGATATTTCTACACGAATTCCTATAGAGAATCATCTCCGCCACGGCAAATTGTGACGCCAACTGATGTAGCGGAGATGATGGTTCAGACATTGCTTACGATTAATAGCAGGGTTAATCTTACGCACGTGTTACATATCACCACAACAGCTTGTGGGACATATTCAACCATCATTATTTTCCGGAAAATTTCAACAATAAGACTTATATCAAATTGATCAGAAACGTTTGGAGATGATGTTGAATAAAGGTACGCACGTGTATACTTGAAGATACCCTCAAAATTGGCAGGAAAAGAGTGCCAATGTGCACCTATTCCGGGTTGATGTTTTTCGTCGTCTGTAAAAGGCAGCGTACAGGGTCAAATTATTGACCTCTGATATTTGGTCTTCACCTCCAGTCGTTTTGATGCCAATGTGACGGCAATGATGCAAAACCAAGGGACAGCAATTTTTGACACAAATTTTGAATTATTCCATAATATTGACTTTAGAAGTGGTTTAAAGCATTTAAACCTTCTTAGACATGATATTTACCCCAGTCAGTGGTAATTTTCACTTCCCACACTTGCTCACAAAAATACTACAAACTCACTAAAATTCGGTGCGTGACATCGGGACATGGGGTTTTCAGGGGGGTCGTCAGATATTGAAGAATTTTTTGACACCAAGAAATTAATTTTTCCCTACTTGGATGTTCTTAACTATTTTTATACATACAAAAGTCCATGACTAAGCCAAAAAGAAAAAAATCCGCTTTTAAAACTTTTATGAGCGCCGAAAGTCGCGGGACTTAAAAGTTACTCTTTTCAGAGAATCACCCACATGACAAAATGCACGTCTCAATAAACCTCATGAATAGTCCATTGTATTTTGTCAATGCATAGTTTTGGAAACCAAATGTATAATTAAAATGTGTTGACAATTTATTTGCTGCAAGAGTATACAGCGAGCATGTGCATTTTATATCTAATTTCAAACACAGCTTGGTGTTTGTGGGACGGTGATTTCTGTAATATACGGTGTTAGAACGGAGCAGAGAAATGTCATTATATTGTAAAATTACTATCTGACACATTCAGGTTGTTTCGACAACAATGTTTGATTTTAATTGCGTTATTTTTTTCGAATGAAAGTTCTACCTCCATCATTTTTGTTACGTGCTAGGATATTGAAATTACTCATGATTATACTCGTAAATCTAAGCTACAATATGAAAGTTATTTGATCAAAATGTGAGTTTTGGTTGTTTAGATAGGTTGGTTAAAGCCAATACCATGATACTGATTTGGTACGTCGGAAACGGTTAAAAACTATAGCTTTGGATAATCGCCATACAAATATTTTTAAGATGCGGTTGTCCAATTGCTTACTCGGGATAAATATTGTGTTCCTATTTTGAGCTCCCTGACTTGCCTTGGGGCTTCAAAACCAAATAAAACACGTTTTATATGACAAGAACACATTGAAGGGTTCAACAGACACACAAATGTTGGTGAAATTGGCCAGCTTTCAACTAGACCACGTTTAAGGGTAATTCGTAATTAGGGACCGTTCACAAACACTTGTAAGGGGGCCTGATGCAAAAAGGGGGGCCCTGAAAATTTTTGACCCTACTAAGGGGGGGGGTGAAAAAAATGACCACAAATTTTCCTGGAAAAATTGAGTTTATATATGCTTTTCTATGGGGTTGACCCATAATGTTCATGTCAAAAAGGGTTGGGGGCTGAAATGTTCGAGGTCTGTAAAGGGGGGGGGGGTCCCGAAAAATTTTCGCGATAAAATTTTTTTGCATCAGCCCCTCTCCCCTTACAAGTGTTTGTGAACGGTCCCTTACGTCCTTATTTTAAGCAATGGATGCATCTTAACGTGGAAATAAGATGAAAAGAATTGAACCAACAACTGCTGACCATCGAAGTCAACAACCTATGGAAAAGGAATACAGTTAGCTATTCTGAACATGTATCGGTTTTGTTGCGAAAAAGACACGATACTCAGTAAAACTGTATATCTGCAAGCATTATATATTGATTAAATTATTTGAATAGAAAATTTGAAAAGCAATTTAATATTTTTCAGAAATAAATCTGTAATGATTTGATTGATTTCCACATAGATATGGGCACCTTTTTTTCCGACGTACAAAATCTGTATTCACTTTAACCAACACATCTGGGGTATGAACGTTTGGACAGTATTTATTGTGGGACATTAGTGCACATCAGACATATCGAATTGCATTCTGAATACGAAGAATGTCCTTCAAATAATTTTTTTTAAATTTAATTCGCAATGTAATACACATTTTATGGCAAATGATTAAAATTGATATTTTTGACATTTAACAGTACTCGAAGTAAACTTTATAAATCTGATGATTTATACTTAAAGTGTATGTAGGTGGGATAAAAAGCCGACGATCAATTGAAAATTTTGACCTTCAGTATTGAAGATATGGATTTTTTCCCAAAAAAATTAGATCTTTTGGGGGAAAAAATCCATGTCTTCAATATGAAAGGTCAAAATTTTCAATTGATCATCGGCTTTTCCTCCCAGCTACATACACTTTAAGAATATTTCATTAGATTTATAAAATTTACTTCGAGGACTGTTATATATCAAAATGTGAAAAATATCAAATTTTAATAATTTGTCATAAAATTTGTATTATATCGTGAATTTCAAAAATGAAAATTATTTGATATCAGAAAGACATTCTCCGTATTCAGAATGCAATTCGATATGTCTGATGTGCTCTCATGTCCCACAAAAAAATACTGTCGAAACGCTCAAAACGCTCATTCCAGATCCCTTAAGAGTGTTTGTTCGATAACAACTCAAAAGGTTTACACAACCTCTTTGAACAAAATAAACAAGAAGTTTGCGGACATAAAAATCATTACAAAAATAGAATTACTGATGTAAAATCATAAAAACGAATACTTGTACAATTTTATACCACCACGGGGCTAATATAATGAACAATATACATATGTGCCTGGACACCTCGAATAAGCCGTAAAGTCCCTCTCTGGTTATTTTTACTTTTTTACATATTTGCAAAGAGCATGTTTCAGGGATTAAAATGACACCTCAATGAACTTCATATGACAATCAGAAGCGAAGTTATGGCTTGTTATAGGTTGTTATGAATCAAAACGCGAAACCGAGAAAAACGCGTTCAAAGTTATGGAAGCAAAATGACCGTTCATCAGATGGGCCTCAGAAAATGTGGATTATTTCATATTTCCACTTATTTCTTTAAAATAAAACTTTGTATGTGTTTAGAAGAAAGCTTAAACATTTCAAATCTGCAAAAATCTCAACTTCGCCAAAATACGAGATTTGCATATATTTTCACCTGTAGCTCGAAATGAAGTTTGCCGAGTTTACGGCTCATTCGCCGCGTCCAGCCACATATGGTTATTGATTACAGGTACAAAAAGGAAATAAAGAAACAAATACATGCAGTGTTTTTATTGTTCCGGCAAAAACAAATACAATTTGTGTCTGTTTTGTAATTTATTTCATCTCATTTACTTATTATATTTTCTCTCCACAAATTTGATAGAATTGAAAAAACTCTTTCAGATAATAAAAGATGCATACCGGTACCATACAATAATGGCTCCAGCACTTTGCAAATAGTAGGCCTACTATGTTCAGTTATCTATATAAACGTGGATATTATTGTGGGACCTGAGAGCACATCAGACACACCAAATGCTATTCTAAATTATATACGAGGAATGTCTTTCTCATATCATATAATTTTGATCTTTGAAATTCGCGATATAATACTGATTTTATGACAAATTATTAAAAAATGATATTTTTGATATTTAACAGTTCTCGAGATATTTGATGGACATTCCTCGTATTCAGAATGCAATTTGGTGTGTTCGATGTGCTCTCAGACCCCACAAAAATACTGTGCAAAGGTGGGTGACCGACCCCTTAACACAAAGAGTATATCAACAGAGTCAAGCAAGTTTGAAAAATTTTATTCTAAAAAGTGTTTGTTTTAAAAAGTGTTTTAATTTTATTCAAATGAGCAGATTTCCTTCCATTATACACTGAATACAAAATCAATACAATTTACTGCAACTTTCAAATATTGGGTTACATTGATTTAAATGTACGCTGTGACGTCAATATTTAGTCAATTGCTGCAAATGAGGTGTCAAAATGTGCAGAAATAAATTCTGCTTCCAACGCATTTTACAGATTTGCAATACAATCACCCGTTTTTGAATAATGGTCATTATTTAAGGGGGTTAGTTACTTTTTTTGAGATGTTTAGTAGTAGTAGTAGTAGTAGTAGTAGTAGTAGTAGTAGTAGTAGTAGTAGTAGTAGTAGTAGTAGTAGTAGTAGTAGTAGTAGTAGTAGTAGTAGTAGTAGTAGTAGTAGTAGTAGTAGTAGTAGTAGTAGTAGTAGTAGTAGTAGTAGTAGTAGTATAGTAGTAGTAGTAGTAGTAGTAGTAGTAGTAGTAGTAGTAGTAGTAGTAGTAGTAGTAGTAGTAGTAGTAGGTAGTAGTAGTAGTAGTAGTAGTAGTAGGGTACCTGCAGGTAATATGGGACCATTAAGGACGTTTAGCTTATGTGCATAAAAACTATAGAAGATATGCCCAAAAGAGATTGTTATGATGAACAACCTGTCCTTTAAGATTAATAAAACAGGCAATGTTACCTTGTTTTTATGTTTGTTTGGACGCTATGACGTCAAAATGACGTCATCGTCAAGTGTCCCATATTACCTGCATGTGCAGGTAATATGGGACACTGTGTTATCTCTATGGTGAAAATCAAAAAGTTCAGAAAATCACTCTTTTGTTCTAAAAACATTTTTGTTACATGATTTTGAATGTTAAATGCAAATTTCTACAAGAAAATTCAATTTTCTAAATAGTTTTGCTTTTCGCATTGACAATGTACACAATTTCCTATGTGTCCCATATTACCTGCACCCATTCAGTTGAAAATCAGAGAAAATAATCATTTATAAAAGGAAAGTGCCACTTGTCAGTGGAATTTTACCTGCTGATAAGCTTAACCCATCACCTAAAGATCATAAAAATGACAAATGCCCCTCAGTACCAGAGTTTTTGGATACACAGTCATAAAATGTGACGTCATTGATTTTATATCAGGCCAAAAAAACGACATAATTTTTGGGCAATTTCACTCTTTTGGCATTGATTTCCAAGAGTTTGATACACAGACTCCAAAACTGCATTTCTAGAAGCACAATTGATGTCTCTAAACACTTAACAAATCAACTTAAAGTGTTTACCTTCTCTAAGCTACTTTTTGTTAAAATGAAAACAGGTGTCCCATATTACCTGCTGTCCCATATTACCTGCACCTACCCTAGTAGTAGTATTGTTAGTATTATTATTGTTATTATCATTACGAGTGATCATCATCGTCATTATTCACTCGGTATATAGCCATTGTATTTGAAATGTTTTACACTACTTTTAAAACTTTGTAAAGTTTAAAAAAAGTATAAAAAGTGCTCTGTCAAATACGTTCTCAAATGCTATGCATGTACACAATGACCTTTTTATCAATAGTAGCTCGGATAGCAATCACAACCTTAAGAAATTGTCAAAATGTGTTAATTTGTCCAAATATCAATTCTGGAAATAATCATTGCTTAAATTAAATAATAACTGATTGTATCTAATACATCTAAAACGTCATGTGGTGAAACATATCATACAATTCAAAGATACCAATGTCAATGTACACTGCTTGACTAATTGTCAATAATGTATAATAATGTACATGAAAATATGAATAAAATTATCAAACTTACTAAATGACTATGGCGACTAAAATGACTATGACTGCTTCGTGTGCTACTCATGATTACTGCCAATAATCAAAGTATCCACAAGACATCTGTATATCCAAGTTATAAATCACATATTATTTTATTATGAAATCCGCCATTACGCCTTGTATATGGTCTATAATATGGCACGGCTCGGCAGGTGAACTTGGCAGACAAATACAAAGCCAGTTCTCGCCCATTTAAGGTGTATTTTGGTCTTTTGTTCTCACTCGGTCACTCATTTCGAGTATACCCGAAGTTCAATGTATATATAGTTCCATTTGGGCTGTGAACCATGCAATTAAGGTCGTTTTTTTACTTCGTAGTATATAGTAAAATTATATACAGGTATGCTCAACGCGTTATCCACACTCCAGCTTTAAATAAATTTAAATAATTTAAATAAATAAATTTTCATTAACAATTTTCTTAATTGTTACTAAATTTTTAAATATAAATTTATAATATCTATTCCATATGAGGAAAAACAGAGATAAGTATAAAACTTACCGTAATTACAAACTTTTTTATTACTCTGATAATTGTCAAGGAAAGTTTTTTTCTGAGATCATGTAAACTTCAATAATTTAATTTAAACATTATCTGGCAAACTTTTCTAACCTTTTGTGAATGATGTCAAAAACGTTTTGTGTTTGCTGGGATAGGCCTATAGGTAAATCATAATACAGAATGAGTTTCAAAATGATTAATCCTCGCCAATTATAATTACAATACTCCCCCCTGTGAAAGATATTTCCCAAATCTTCCATAAAGGTAGAGTGGATTTCAACTGCAATTGTCGACTATAGGTCGTGAGTATCAAGACGAGACTATGTTCTTCACCACAATGATTTGACTCCAGCCTCCTTCCGATGTGCGGAAACATATCGTAAGCATTATTTCAAGTTACTCTACGTAGGCCTAATTATTTACGTGATTATACACTTCTAGTGCCCGTTTCTATTCATCGTTATGTATTCTTCTCCCGTGCATTATTTTCGCGAACTACCCTTCACAGCCCAAATTATATAAACCTGCACGCTAAACAATGCATTATCTAAAACCTGCACGCTAAACAATAGATTCTAGATAATACGTGCACGCTCAAATACTAGAAATACTACTTTCACATAACCATATAGTAGAGTTAGGTGACGCTTTCGACACAGAGGTCACACAACTATACAATTGTCTGTTCGATATATATACCATCAAAAAAGTACGAATATACATTCTGTGGTGTTAAAATGGTATAGTTACAAACGGTGTTCTATAATAGGGTACAATTACCGAATAGGGTGCACTCGCTAGACTTGAGTCCAGTCCTCGTTTACGGAGTAGGGTTAGGGTTTAGGGTTGGGGTAGGGCAGTCTGACCTCAAATAAATCAAACATCAAATGAGAATAATCGAGCTTCTATTAATTAAAAAGGGCCAAAAACAGGTGGATCATAATTATACAAGATGACACCATTGCAAAATATTCAGCATTTTACAAATGAAATACGTGTAGGCCTATATCTAAAATAACATAGCCGGGCCCGGGAAACACACACTAGCGCATAATATCATGATCATGCTTTATATACCATAGGCCTTCAAACACATGTGTTTGAAGGCCTATGATAATACTGAACAAATTGTTAAATCCCAATGTCGTGTGTTTTAATATAAGTAGATTTAAAGTTCAAATTATAGAGCTATAAAGTCCAATTGATATTCACCGTAGTACTAGTCGGACATCTAAATCGATCGTTGAACTGGTTCAGTGCTCTAAATGATCACAACATAAAGTCAATTGGTTACAAACCATGCGTGAATAAGTTACTAAAGTATGACGTATGGCGCAATCGATACCATTGATAGCAAACTTATACAGGGATTGATTTTCTTTAGCAGTTAAATGCTACGTAGCTGGTCAATGTCCTGACGGTGTTTTTAAAATGTAAGATATTTCCCTAATATTAAAACTAATATAATGAATGCAGCAATTAATATTGCCTATTGTTTTAATAGGCCTACACTCAGTGTATGACGGATAATCGTATCGTGTAAATGCATTCGTCAAGATAATTGCACTTGCCATGGAGTTATTGCATTTAGCTCTTGAGCCTATCGGCTCGCGAGCTAAATGCAATAACTCCACGGCGCGTGCGATTATCTTGACGAATGCATTGCACTCAGTTCATTATCCTTATCGTAATCCTAGCTTATTGAGTAACCCCACTCCACCAGTGGCATAGCACTATGGCAGCTAAAAGTTCTTAAATGGAAAACAAAACACGACCATATAATCACGTAAATAATTACGAGTAACTTGAAATAATGCTTACGATATATTTCCGCACATCGGAAGGAGGCTGGAGTCAAATCATTGTGGTGACGAACATAATAGTCTCGTCTTAGGGCATTTCATACACACGACCTATAGTCGACAATTGCAGTTGAAATCCACTCTACCCCTGTAGGCCTACTGTGGAAGCTTTGGGAAATATCGTTCACAGGGGGAGTATTTGTAAGGCCTGATTAATCATTTTGAAACTCATACTGCCTCTGTATTTATGGCTCTATCTATATGTTCCCCAAATGGAGTGAGTATTACAAATGGAAGTTATCCAATGTGTCTATTCTATTCTATTCAAAACTCATCCTCACCTTGGTAAAACTTTAGCTAAATCTTGAACAGGGGCAGTGTGGATTTTAAATGGAATAGCCCAAAGTATGACGTCAGTTCTTGTGCTCTGTTAGTTAAATTTATATATTAATTTCATAACAAAATATATAAAGACCCGTCTTATAAATTCTGTAAATTTTCTGAAACAAATTGAAAACGCGTAATGTAAAAAAGGAAAGGAATAGGCAGCTTCTTTATTAAATCAATTTTCAATTATTTATTGTGGAATTTCAACAGATTTATTATTAATTTTAATATGTTCAGACATGAGTTTAGTAATAAATATCGAACTAAGGAAACAATTGATGTGTTTTGAGTGGAAACCTTTCCATCAATTTACGCGTATTGCCTTTCCGTCACTTTGTGCGCCTTCCAATCACTTTGAACAGAAAACACTGCATGAGAATAATTCACACAATTCTGGCAACGCGCTGTGTGCGTATATTTGTGGGTGTGTGTAGGAGACGGGTGAGGTGGGTGGGTGTTGGTAAGACTGGTGGGTGTGGGGGTGCGTATGTGCGTTCATTCTGCTGTCACGCGTGCACTTGCATGCAGTGGGTGTGGGAAGGGGGAGGGGTGTGTGCCTTAATAAGAATTTTTCACAATTGTAAGCCACTATGGTTCATAATTTTACCACACGCGTGGTCAAATAACATTGGATTTTATTTACATCTGTTACACAAAAATACGTTGTACTTGATTTCTTAACATTAACGTACATTGAACACCTAAACATCTATAATTAAAGACAGAGATAAAAGCAATTTATCGCGTCTGATGTCACTGTCAATTACGATCCTTGATTGGTTAACACAGGTTAATCAGCGCGTAAAGGAAGACCGATCTATCTGGTGCTGATCGGAGAAAAGGAATAGCAGCAATGGCGAAAAATTCGTACTTTTACAAGGCAAAAAGCAGCTTTTCTAGGCATTGTGGACATGGTGCCTTCACCAAAGAAAGTTTCCCAGTATAAAGACCTAACTTTTGAGATGGTTTGCATGTCGAAAGGTGCAAAACTAACAATAAGGCGCCCGGTTATAAATCCACGTTCAGCAAGTCATCATCACGACACTTGTAAACAAACCGTGCTCGAGTTTGATTGACAGGTGACGTCAGACGCGATAAATTGTCTTTATCTTTGTCTTTCATTATAAATGTGTTTTGATAGCGGGTACTGACAATATTGGTATCGGTAGAGACGGTCCCTAAGATTAACTCAATTTTTAATACTCCCTTTTTAAGGGTTGACGAGGTATTGTTGGTCGAAGCAGCCAAAAAATCATTATTTTTCATTATTTAAAAATTAAAAAATATTATTGAAAAATAACACTTTGATGTTTTGCAAAAGTTCATTCTACAAATCATATACTTTACAAACGTGCTTGATTAATTGTTGTTATGAGTTATGTACGTTTTACAAAAGTGTTGTTGTTTCAGCCCTCTTTACAACGTATAACTCAAGAACCACAGGACCTACAAAAGTATATCTGCGATATTTGAATTCTTCTACACGCTCGCTATGAAATGATCAATGCAATTTTTGCTAAAGCTCACTTCCATTCGCAAGATGCTGTGAACTACCAAATCGCAACAATTTAAAATAGCTGCTAACCTTAAGGGGGTACTACACCCCTGGCCAATGATTTTGTGCCTATTTTTTCCTTTTTTTTGAAAAATTATAGGCGCATTGGTGAAAAGTAAAATATGTATATTATAGGGGCAAGGAAAACAACTACTGCATTGAAAATTCAGCAACTCAAGGCAAGTAGTTATTGATTTATTGATTATATACTGGTTTTCCCTCATTTTTGACTGCAACTCCACAACTGTTGTCTGTGTTGAAATAAAATTTCCAGTGCAGTAGTTGTAGTCCTTGCCCCTATAATATACATATCTTACTTGTCACAAATGCGTTATAATTTTTGAGAAAAATGCAAAAATAGGCACAAAATTGGACAGGGGTGTAGTACCCCCTTAAAAGAGCTCAGACGTGTGAAAGAACCGAAGAGATTGGTCGAATCTTTTTGCAAAGGACTCATAAATCGTTAGTATCAAGCGAGCAAATTTTTACCAATTGCATGCAAATCACGAAATTGATCAATGTCTATTGATCTTTAATACGATAGCAAACACTATAGTCGCAAACTAAATACTGAAATGTGTTAAGTAAGCAAAAATTATATATGGAAGAAGCTGCAGTTGAAATCAATGATGTTCAATGATGAATAATAGTTGAATACCGTGCTATAGTAAATAGAGTCAAAGTCAACATAGACATGGTAGATTACAACATGGTCTCTTTTCTGTATCACGTGTATTTTGTTTTCTCATGTTGGGTTTAAAAACAAAATGAGAGCATATTTCATGTATAATATTTCAAGAAAGTATGCTTAATAATGGTTTATTCTGTTTCACTGCACTGGTGCATGTTTTTGAAATACTGCAATCTGAAATATATATCTTGTCTACATTGATAACAATAGTCTGACGCAAATGTCTTGTTGAGCTGCGTTACGAATGCTTTTATTGTTTAGCGTATTAGATTGCATTAGATGTAATTAATTAATGACATCTTATTAATTAATAACATCTTAAAGAGTATTTCTGCTGGAACACCCATATTACGGTTTAAGTGTAAATTGCAAAATTATTCCTTTGAGGACACCCGATTTAATAAACATTAAGTGTACATTTCTATGTAAATTGCAAAAGGGTTTATGTGAGGACACCCATATTACGCGGTAGTTTACATAATTGCTGTGTAAATTGTGAAACTGTTTTTGCGAGGACACCCCTGCACATTAGGGGCCGTCCATAATTTTCGCCATTTTCACTTACGTACAAAGCGTACGTTAGAGGGAGGGAGGGGGTAAAAATCCTGAGCATGTGTACGTAAGAAAAATGGCGATTTATTTGAGCAAAAATTATGGCATTTTCCAATATTTTATTCATAATTTATAACTAATTGACCTAAAATTGTTCAATTCGTTTTAACAATTTCTATAATTAATAACATGCCATGCAAACAATAATTTTCTCTTTAATTTTGAGTCTAATATGCACAGTTGTCCTATTTTACATTATGCTTCATTTATTTCATTTATTTCATATCAAAAAACTTACAAAAATAGTATTTTGTATATGCGCTAGAATCAATGGCAGCAAAGGCTCTAGTGCGGATTGTTATTGTTGCGACAAAAGACATGAAACCCATAGTTTAATCAGAACATACACCAAACATGTCAAAGGGATGTCCCCTGCCCCATCCCCTATTATGATGTGATCCCGGGGTTCTTCTAGTGGAAAAGAGAGTATAGGATGTTCAGCAGATTTTGGAGTGCATTAGTAATTAAGTTTAGATTCGGGCTGCATTTTAAGCTATATTTTAATTTATTGATGGCTTTCGTTTTCATGAAAATATGGTTTAAAAAGGAAGTTTTTTCAGCATTTCTCAACTTATCTGTAAAAACATAAATCCAACACCAATTGTCATCATGGAACACTAATATAACCCTAACCCTAAACCTAACCAAACCCTTAACTTGAACTCTAACCACAACCCCAACCCATCTCAATTTTGCTATTAGTAGTAGGCCTACTCTTGGAAATCCTTCGCCATTTTATTTGTACGTAACTCGAGGGAGGGAGGGGGGTAAAAAGTTACGTACGCTTTGTACGTAAGTGAAAATGGCGAAAATTATGAACGTCCCCTTACAGTAAGCATGGTAAGCATACTTTGCTGTGTAAATTGCAGAAGTGTTTCTGTGAGGACACCCAGATTACGGTTAGTGTACTTTGCTGTGTAAATTACAGGAGTGTTTCTGTGAGGACACCCAGATTACGGTAAGTGTACTTTGCTGTGTAAATTGCAAAAGTGTTTCTGTGAGAACACCCAGATTACGGTAAGTGTACTTTGCTGTGTAAATTGCAAAAGTGTTTCTGTGAGAACACCCAGATTACGGGAAGTGTATATTGCTGTTTCTGTGAGGACACACAGATTTCGGTAAGAATACTTTGCTATGCAAATTGCAAAAGTGTTTCTGTGAGAACACCCAGATTACGGGAAGTGTATATTGCTGTTTCTGTGAGGACACACAGATTTCGGTAAGAATACTTTGCTATGCAAATTGCAAAAGTGTTTCTGTGAGGACACCCAGATTACGATAAGTGTACATTGCTGTGTAAATTGCAGAAGTGTTTCTGTGAGGACACCCAGATTACGGTTAGCGAAACTTGCTGTGTAAATTGCAAAAGTGTTTCTGTGAGAAAACCCGGATTACGGTAAGTGTACATTGCTGTGTAAATTACAGGAGTGTTTCTGTGAGGACACACATATTTCGGTAAGAGTACTTTGCTATGCAAATTGCCAAAGTGTTTCTGTGAGAACACCCAGATTACGGAAGTGTAAATTGCTGTGTAAATTACAGGAGTGTTTCTGTGAGGACACACAGATTTCGGTAAGAGTACTTTGCTATGCACATTTCAATTTTGGCTAATTGCTGGCTTACAAATTATCCCAAATTGAGCAATGATACGTCATAACACGGAGCGTGGTTTGTATTAGCAGTGGTTTGCGAAACGAGCCTATTTGCATATGGTGGAATACTTTAGAAATGCTAACATAAATAATCAAAGAACATTCTCTTTAAAATTATATTGGTTTCGTCCAATTTAAATGGGTCTCAACGCTATATAGACATTTCACACAATTTGACATAATATTGGAATGTTTTGATATTTTTTTCTATGTTGAATGGCAGCATAAGAAATTCAATATCGCACTGTCGTCTTAACTCGTAAGGTATCAAAAGCCATAAAAGGTTAATCTGATAAACAAGACATTAACATCCAATAAGCCGTTTCCAGACCCTTCACTAGGTGCACGGTCCATGGTCGAAACCCACGATTATGTCTTGCAACTTATGTGATGGCTTTACACATGTTTGCCAATAATACAATCAAAAACATGAATAATGCCCTGTATCCAAAATCCTGCGATACATTGCATAACATAATATATTTCTATTGTCTAATAATTCAATTCGTTTTGCTCTTTTCATGTCTTATTTCGTCATGTTTCCCCTTGGGCATGATAATTTCAAGCTGTGGATACATTCTACATTTTTGAAATAATGAATCGACGTGTGAGTAAAATGGTCGTCATATGCAATATAACAAGTTACTGCATGTGTTAGGCAGTCTATTCAATCACTTGTTTTTACTATTTTACAAACTTAGTCTAAATCAGATAATATCTTTTTCTTTTTCTTTCTTTTTCTTCTTTCTTTCTTTCTTTCTTTCTTTCCTTTTTTCTTTCTTTCTTTCCTTCTTTCTTTCTTTCTTTCTTTCTTTCTTTCTTTCCTTTTTTCTTTCTTTCTTTCTTTCTTTCTTTCTTTCTTTCTTTCTTTCTTTCTTTCTTTCTTTCTTTCTTTCTTTCTTTCTTTCTTTCTTTCTTTCTTTCTTTCTTTCTTTCTTTCTTTCTTTCTTCTTCCTTCCTTCCTTCCTTTCTTTCTTTCTTTCTTTCTTTCTTTCTTTCTTTCTTTCTTTCTTTCTTTCTGAGGAAATTCTAATAATGGAAAATCCACCTTTTTACAGTTATTTATTCTTGGCATTATGCCTTTGAAGAAAATATTGATCAAAATAATTTTAATGATCTTCGTCCTATGAAATATATTTGTGCATGCGTTATAACGTGTTCTAATGTAGCGTAGCCCTTAGGGGTGGGGTGGGGTGGGGTGGATATGCATGAGTCGGGTCGGTGCATGTGTAGTATCGTTACGAGCTGCTTACGATTGAACATTGCATCATATAGCATCGGTGTATACAGACGACAAGATTGTAAACTTGTAAACAAAAAGATAAATTTTCAACAAAGAAGGACGATTTTATTTAAAGGTAGTTTCTTTTTGTTGACAATGTGACGTATAGTAAGGCCGTCCTATTGAGATTGGAAAGTAAGAGCGTTGCTGTCATATCATTAAGGGAAACTAATACTCTACAAAAAGCATTTTAGTCATTTAATAATACATTAACTCAATAAGTAGGTTTGGTTACCATAGCAGCCATAATGCTTTTACCCGTTTTCCAGATATTTACCCGAAAACAATAATAACAGTGATCTCATTTCTCACCTAATGACCAATAAATCGAACACAATTTTCCATTTTATGGTACAATTAATTTTATTACTTTTATTGCTTAACCTTTATTACTCTCGTTTTTCTCTGTCCTTTTTTTTTTTTTTTTTTGGTAAATTATTCAAAATACAGACATTTCAGTTTTGTTATTCAGGGAGTTTGATTATCTGCCATAAATGCAGTTTGTTTGGCAAGTAGTTGGAATGCAAGATTTAAGAGTTTGGTTCCAAAAGGCGCTAACTCCAAAGACTGCTTTGTGTAAAATTTATTTGAAGATATTCCTAAGAGTAGCAGTAACCTTGCCAATTTAATAACATTGGACCACTGGAATACTTATAACAATTTTTTGACAATCTTTAAAAAATAATTGCATATCTCTTTAACCTCCTACGTGTGAAGAAGAAATTAATAAATATAATTTTTTTCTTTTTGTTCTAAAAGAATAAATCCAATAGCAGCGATTTTTAGACTTTGCATTGGAGATTTTTTTAGGTGACAAAATGTTCCCCCGAATGACTGCAAAAAAAAAAAAAAAAAAAAGATTATAGGCGACCAAAATCTCAAGGGCAGACTCTTTCTACTGAGCTGGTGATGCCTCTATCGCTGTCCATGTGTCCGCGTGGACTTCATACCTACCCTGCTTATACACCAGGTCTAACAAGGATAACAGCACAATGATAAGTTGAAGCACCGGCATATTTTGGATGCAAGGGTCTTGTTGATGCGGAGGTGGAGAATCACCCGCACCCACACCCAATGGAAGATCAAAATCCTCAACTGTACAATCCCGTCACTGACCAAACTGCCTTCGCTGATTCGAATGTGGTGGATGTAATTGTGATTAGAGAGAAGATGGAGAACAAATACATCGTCAGTCTCCCTGGTGGATTCTACAACGCAATCAGTGGCAGTGGATGCCCGAAAATCACTGCGGAGATTGGCTATTTTAACGCGCTTCCTGGTACGTTTGTGAAGTGAGATTAAAATACGTGCAATAAGAATTACAAATCCGTGCTTGAAATATTTCTATGCCATTCGACAAGTTCAATAGAGATGCTTAGTAGCACCTACCATTTAGGTAAAATGTCAAAATTTTCGCACTGCGCACACTTGATACTTCATCATCACCCCTTTCCCCGTGTTTCTCGAAAATCTCTAATTTGTATAGGGCTGGATAAAATATAGAACTAGTTTACGAACCGCTAGAAAATCGTCAACCCATCCAAAGCTTTGCTCAAAATAGTGTTTACAATCAGTGCATGGTCTGGAAACTTTTGCATTTGCCAACGTGGGCGCTATGGTGTGGTGTGCGATTGCAACGTCTAGCGATCGCAACAAAAAAGGGCAGAGAAACGAGGTAAAAACTGTACTTTTGAACCCCATTAGGTTGTTCATACAACTTGAAGTCCAAAAGTTGTTATAGCTGCCAATCATGGGTGCCTTGTACGAAATGTTCTTTCTACATACAGTGTAATAATATTAAAGAGGGAATATCTTGCCAGAAAAGAGAAACAGATAGAGAGATGTGTAAATTACCAACTTTAATAATATCATATTTTGGGCTGAAAATCTATACAGATGAGCTGGATATCCTTCCTCCCACCAAGTTGCGTCCATATAGGTCTTACAGATCCCGAGATATACAGCTCCAGATGAACACACAAACAGACAGGAAAATGGTTACTAAAGTCTCATCCTGAACATAGTTTATAGCCTCACTGCTTAGTTTGCAGCGATTGCTGAAGACACTATGCCATGTGCACTGTTTAGCTATAGTGCTCATCTGATTGGTTAAGTTTTAAACTATAATTTTACCCTGATATCACAATAGCTGCAGTTTGAGTGTTGACATTTGTATCAAAGACATGTGAGATAACAGAAAGAGCCTTTGCAATGCTAGACAATTAGATATTCTAAAAAATATTTGGGTGTCATTCAGCTGCTTGATGGCTGGACAAGGTGACCACTCAACATCTTTCAAAGAATAAGAGCCTGCCAATTAAGTCTTCACAATGCAGCATAGTTGCTACTTAATTCATCCATTTAAAAGTAGCATAAACAATTATCATTGTTGTATTCCAAGAAATTTTGAAAAAAAAAACCAAACAAACAAACATTACTTTAGTATACGGACCAGGTCAAGTTGAGCGCAAAAGGCTTAATAAAAAAAAGTCCATTGTATGATTCAAAAACCTCTCCTGGTCAATGATATGCTACTTCATTTTGATGCAATGGCAATAATAAACCCGTCCCAATTTAATTTTGGTCCATAAGTCAAAGAAGGGTGTTAAATCAAGACAAAAAGGCGGTCATTCTGTAATATATTTCTATAAGGAAATATTTCTAAAAGTGTGAAAATCAATAGGGTCTTGGTCAAGTCACATTTACTTGTTTAAACAACTGTATTTCGCTTGTCCAATAAATAAGTTAATGTGTTACGCTTTTCGATTTGTTTTTGTTATTCTGTGTGTACCGCGTGTGTCAGCCTTGGCATTTTAAACATGTTAAATTAACGGTTGAACAAGACATTACATCATCGTAAAGGCTGAATCAGCATCGGTATATCCAGTAAAAAGACACAAAAACGGAGGTTTACGTATTTCCTCAGTAAAATATCAGCGTGTTTATAGCCCGGGGGGACTCAACTTTAGAAGTTACGGTATGTGCCTGTCAATAGGCCCCTCTTTTGAAGTCGACTATACCCGATGACCCCCTTTTTTCCCGGTATAAAATGCGGCACATAATTTGCCCTCGTGTCTTTATAGTGCAAATATCTCGTGCCAATATCCTTCAGTTGAGAAGGATAGCGATTTACAGTACAAACCCGTTACGGCTAATCATAGTGAGAAATTTTCCGGACAATTTCTGACCGGATAGAATTTATACGGCCATGTACCGCATGCGCTCCTACTATAAACACCAGTGGCGTAGATTTCTTTTTGACATTGGGGGGATGGGGTGGGAAACAAGTGTTGAAGTATAAGTGAATCCAGCACCTGTTGACGACAGATAGAGTTTATAGTACAAATGCGCGCGAAGCGCGCGAAAAAGTTTGCTAACATTGGGGGGATGATTGTATGGACCATCCCCCATGGCAAAATAACCCCCCCACACACACACACCCACATAGGCTACACCCTTCCGATATCTAACACTGACACAATCTGATCGAATAATCTATAAACACGCTGATACTGACACAAGCTGATCGAATAATGAAATTGGCAAAAATAAGAAACAAGAAACAATAAAACACATAAAGCGGGAATAAAAAAAACCCATAACACAAGTATACCAGTGACTTATGGATTTCAACAGGCAGTATAAGCATGGTAAGCTTATAATACAAAGCAATTTATATAACTCAATTTTCAATCAAAAATTCCGAATTTGGTCTGGGTGGATCGTGTCAGATTTGAACGTTACGCCAATAACATACAAATTACATTGCATTTACCTCATTGAGAGCAAACCACTTACATTAATAAAGCCTTCGAACATAACGAAATTGAACGGTTACTATGGAAACTAAGATGCTATAATACATTTTACCAATGATGCACATGAATGCTATAATCCATTAATTATATTTACCATTGTTACAATCAATCGAACACAATCACTTTCACTCTAACTTGTCATTGTTTGTGTATTCACTCGCCTCTTTTTTGATGATATGTACGCAAAATCGGTTGCCATCGAATTTACAATATCCATGTCGGGGGTTGAAGTTTTACTACAATTTGTAAATTTCATGTGGGAGACCTTTTTTCTTTTTACAAGTTAAACTGAAATGACCTCTGACCTCAATATGCATTTGTCACCTTCACCATTACATGAAACGCCCTACGTTTCAGATATGACCATCGTTGTGATGCAATGGTAATAATAGACCCATCTCAAAAAGAAAGTATCCAGTTTAATTTTGGTCCATAAGTCAAAGAAGGGTGTTAAATCAAGACTTGCCAAAAGTATGTTACAGATAAATTTACTCCGCACAGTTTGATAAGTCACTTGTTCCAAATCGATGCAGAATTGATGACAAAAATGCCCTTTTGAATACAAACACCTCAATTTTAAAAGTTGCAGTAATTGCAATTGATTTGGTCCTGCTGCTATAGCATGCACAGATGTCTGCATGGCAGTCCTTGATGCAGCAGGAGGAAGACTGGAGGACATACCAGATATTGGCTGTGAAGAGTGAAGGGTAAAACAGTGAGGAAGGAGTAAAAGATTACAAAGAGTATCTGTATTCAATAAAACACATGAACTGAAGTCAAACAGTCTTAGTCCGTCTCTGTTATGGTGTTCCTTTATAAAGAATCTTGAGAAGCAGGAAAACCAAATCAATAGGAATTACTGCAACTTTAAAATTCTGGGTATGTGCATTCAAAAGGTCATTGTGTCATAAATTCTGCATCGATTTGAACAAATGAGGTATCAAACTGTACCAAATAAATTTATCTGTGACATACGTTTGGATGTTTGGTAGGTCTTGATTTAGACCCTATAGCACTGCACTATAGACACAGAATTATTGTTTGTGATTGAGAAAATATGTTAGAACTACAGGGTGAGTAAAAAAAGTGCAATTGAGAAAAGAATCCATTTTTATTTTTAAAAATCTTAAAAGATTCGAGTTGAACTTTTATGGTTTTAAAACATTTTATATAATTATGATATATCCATTAGTGACCCTGTGTGAAAAAATGAAGGAGTTAGCATTTACCGTTTTGTTTTTATGACACATTTTATAGTGATACCCAATTTTAATGTTTGTCCAAGAGACATCTATAATTTGAATGTCAGTCCACTCTGTGTAAGGTAGATTTGGAACAACTATCATTTTCTTAACCTCATTTACAATGAAATAAAATGGAGCACCCAAAGTGTTATTGCCCTTGGTCTTGTTACATTTACTTTAAAGATGTTGATTCTTTATCAAAAACATACAAATTTGTAGGCGAGTTTTTCAAATGTCGAAATGAAATGCGGGCAAATCGAAGTGGAGTGAATTACAAATATCCAGTAAGTTGGACATTATTGGGATTTAAAAAAAATCGAGTTGGAGTCGTATGAGGTATGAAGGACTTAAAGTAACGTTAGAAAGTTTGTTTGAACAGAAAAAAAGAAATTAAAATAACGCGAAAATCAACCTTATATAAGTTAAAGTCAGTTTCAGAGCTGGTGCCTTTATCGTGCATTGTGTGCTTTCATTCAAAATACGCGGTACCTCGTGGACAAATGATGAAATTGGGTATCGCAGCAAAAGGACTTAGGCCTATCAAAATAATACTTTAGAAGGTGACTATTCAGTGTGTAATTTATAGAAACTTACAATAATGGGAAAGTTCAACTTGGTTCTTACATAAATATCGATTCTTTGCTCTTTTGCACTTTTTTTGACTCACCCTGTAGTTTCAGCTACAAACCAGCTCGACTTATCACGCCTAAGATAACTAGTTAGGTGCATCAGCATTATTAAGGTCAAAAATGAATCACAAGCACTAAAATGCGTGATCTTAATTCAAGTATCTCTCAAACTAGCACCACTCCAGCTATTGAGCAAAATGGGCAAATATGAGGTTAATTTGGTCAGAAACCCATATTCAGGTGTCAACATTTGGGGGGGGGGGGTGATTGTATGGATCATCCCCCTGGCAAAATATTGGGGGATAAATTATATTTACCATTGTTACAATCAATCGAACACAATCACTTTCACTCTAACTTGTCATTGTTTGTGTATTCACTCGCCTCTTCATCTCTCTCTCTCTTCCCTCTCTCTCCTCCCCCTCCCCTCCCTCCCATCTCTCACCACACACCCTCTCTCGCCTCCTTCTGCAGCTCCAGCTGAGCACGCTAAATTTTTTAGACATCTTTAAAGCCAATAATTAAATAAATAAATAAATAAACACATTAATTAATTAATTAATTAGTTAGTTAGTTAGTTAGTTAGTTAGTTAGTTAGTTAGTTAGTTAGTTAGTTAGTTAGTTAGTTAGTTAGTTAGTTAATAAATAAATAAATAAATAAATAAATAAATAAATACATAAATTAATAAATTAATAAATTAATTAATTAATTAATTAATAAATAAATAAATAAATTAATTATTTAATTAACTAATTCATTCATTCATTCATTCGTTCATTTCATCCATTTATTCATTCATTCATTTCATTCATTCATTTGCACTTTTAAACCTAAAATGGTCAAATAGTGATGTAGTGGGTCCAAAATACACTTACGTGCATCAACTTTGGAGGGAAGGGGATGATGTACGTATGGACCCCTGTCTTGTGGACCCTCCCCTCCCCTCCCCCGGAGTTAGCCCATATTTCCTCCAGGGGTTTGGAGGGTTAATATGTTATATTTAACCTTCATTGAAGACAAATCCTCTTCGCTCTCACGGTCACGGAATTGATGTACATAACCTACTATTCGCCGTCGAAGTGATGATGTAATATGATTAATTACCATAGATGAATACAATTTTTTAATATATCGCCCTGCACTACAAGGTACCTATGCATTGAATCATAGATGTCAAAGAAAATGCTAATCAATCACTCGCACCTGTAAGATTAGTGTCTTTGAAAAGAGCGATATTATATTCAATCTATGATTGTAGACATACACAGTTGATGAATGCAATCTGCTTGTAGTGCAGGGCGATTTATCTAAATAGTTAATCCGATTATTACATAACTTTGACGGCGTATACTAGTGAATATTCAAACCACTGGAGCAATAATTTAACTTATTGGAAAGGAAAGACAAAACCACTTACGGGTCAGTCAAATTGAAATATTGCTTTTAAAAATCAATATAAAATATGATAAACATAAAGAAATATCTCAAGGTAAAAATAGATATACTTTAATGTCACACTGTATTAAGTCTCCAAAGGTAATAAAGCCACATTATGGCAATAGTACAGGAAAAATAATAATGCCTCTTAGGAAGTCCAATAAACCAAGGACACACAATGCATTTCTTGAATTTTATTATCGACAGTATTTTTTGTGGGACATGAGAGCACCTCAGACCTATCGAATTGCATTCTGAATACGAAGCATGTCTTTCTGATATCAAATAATTTTCATTTTTTTAAATCACAATATAATACAAATTAATGACAAATTATAAAAATTTGATATTTTTCAAATTTTGATATATAACAGTCCTCGAAGTAAATTATATAAATCTAATGATATATTCTTAAAGTGTATGTAGCAGGGAGGAAAAAGTTGATCAATTGAAAATTTTGACCTTTCATATTGAAGATATGGATTTTTTCCCAAAAGACCTAATTTTTTTTGGTGTTTTGGGAAAAAAATCCATATCTTCAATACGAAAGGTCAAAATTTTCAATTGATCGTCGGCTTTTCATCCCACCTACATACACTTTAATTATAAATCATCAGATTTATAAAGTTTACTGTTAAATATCAAAATATCAATTTTAATGATTTGCCATAAAATGTGTATTAAATTGCGAATTTCAAAAAATCAAAATTATTTGATATCAGAATGACATTCTTCGTATTCAGAATGCAATTCGATATGTCTGATGTGCTCTAATGTCCCAAAATAAATACTGTCCAAACGTTCATACCCCAGCCCTTAACTTAACAAAGTCAGTCCATATTGGGACCAAAACTATACTTGGACATTTCTATAGTAAATGTGTTGAACGTAACTTTACCGCACAAACATGAGCTCCTTTTTTCAAAGTCAATGATTTGTAGAATAAACTTTTGCAAACATCAAAGTGTTATTTTTCAATAATATAGGCCCTATTGATTTAGATAATGAAAATAAACAAAAACAATTTGGGGCTGCATAACCAACAATTCCTAGTTTTAGTTACCCTTAAAATGCCACTCGACATGGTCCAATTGTATTAAGTACATAATTAATGTATTCAATACCTCGGATATTCAAATTGTAAAATGTGTGCCTGTGAGTAACAAGTACGGGAAGAGGCTTACGCATCGGACACTGGGAAATAAACATTCAAACATTACCAGCTACTAGCGCACGATATCAAATTAATGATGCTTAATCATAATTTTAAGCAGGGGAAAGAAGACACGCCTGTCGCGTACTAGCAAAATTTAGCATCAAATTACAATGGACAGTAACAAGCATCGATGGTCGATCGAAAGCTCGAGCTAATTTTGTATCTATTGCCTTAAGGGTAGACAGGGTATTGTTGGTCGAAGCAGCCAAAAAAAAACGTAACGTTAGAAAGTTTGTTTGAACAGAAAAAAAGAAATTAAAATAACGCGAAAATCAACCTTATATAAGTTAAAGTCAGTTTCAGAGCTGGTGCCTTTATCGTGCATTGTGTGCTTTCATTCAAAATACGCGGTACCTCGTGGACAAATGATGAAATTGGGTATCGCAGCAAAAGGACTTAGGCCTATCAAAATAATACTTTAGAAGGTGACTATTCAGTGTGTAATTTATAGAAACTTACAATAATGGGAAAGTTCAACTTGGTTCTTACATAAATATCGATTCTTTGCTCTTTTGCACTTTTTTTGACTCACCCTGTAGTTTCAGCTACAAACCAGCTCGACTTATCACGCCTAAGATAACTAGTTAGGTGCATCAGCATTATTAAGGTCAAAATGAATCACAAGCACTAAAATGCGTGATCTTAATTCAAGTATCTCTCAAACTAGCACCACTCCAGCTATTGAGCAAAATGGGCAAATATGAGGTTAATTTGGTCAGAAACCCATATTCAGGTGTCAACATTTGGGGGGTGGTTGTATGGATCATCCCCTGGCAAAATATTGGGGATAAATTATATTTACCATTGTTACAATCAATCGAACACAATCACTTTCACTCTAACTTGTCATTGTTTGTGTATTCACTCGCCTCTTCATCTCTCTCTCTCTCCTCTCTCTCCTCCCCCCTCCCTCCCATCTCTCACCACACACCCTCTCGCCTCCTTCTGCAGCTCCAGCTGAGCACGCTAAATTTTTAGACATCTTTAAAGCCAATAATTAAATAAATAAATAAATAAACACATTAATTAATTAATTAATTAGTTAGTTAGTTAGTTAGTTAGTTAGTTAGTTAGTTAGTTAGTTAGTTAGTTAGTTAGTTAGTTAGTTAGTTAGTTAGTTAATAAATAAATAAATAAATAAATAAATAAATACATAAATTAATAAATAAATAAATTAATTAATTAATTAATTAATAAATAAATAAATTAATTAATTATTTAATTAACTAATTCATTCATTCATTCATTCGTTCATTTCATCCATTTATTCATTCATTCATTTCATTCATTCATTTGCACTTTTAAACCTAAAATGGTCAAATAGTGATGTAGTGGGTCCAAAATACACTTACGTGCATCAACTTTGGAGGGAAGGGGATGATGTACGTATGGACCCCTGTCTTGTGGACCCTCCCCTCCCCTCCCCCGGAGTTAGCCCATATTTCCTCCAGGGGTTTGGAGGGTTAATATGTTATATTTAACCTTCATTGAAGACAAATCCTCTTCGCTCTCACGGTCACGGAATTGATGTACATAACCTACTATTCGCCGTCGAAGTGATGATGTAATATGATTAATTACCATAGATGAATACAATTTTTAATATATCGCCCTGCACTACAAGGTACCTATGCATTGAATCATAGATGTCAAAGAAAATGCTAATCAATCACTCGCACCTGTAAGATTAGTGTCTTTGAAAAGAGCGATATTATATTCAATCTATGATTGTAGACATACACAGTTGATGAATGCAATCTGCTTGTAGTGCAGGGCGATTTATCTAAATAGTTAATCCGATTATTACATAACTTTGACGGCGTATACTAGTGAATATTCAAACCACTGGAGCAATAATTTAACTTATTGAAAGGAAAGACAAAACCACTTACGGGTCAGTCAAATTGAAATATTGCTTTTAAAAATCAATATAAAATATGATAAACATAAAGAAATATCTCAAGGTAAAAATAGATATACTTTAATGTCACACTGTATTAAGTCTCCAAAGGTAATAAAGCCACATTATGGCAATAGTACAGGAAAAATAATAATGCCTCTTAGGAAGTCCAATAAACCAAGGACACACAATGCATTTCTTGAATTTTATTATCGACAGTATTTTTTGTGGGACATGAGAGCACCTCAGACCTATCGAATTGCATTCTGAATACGAAGCATGTCTTTCTGATATCCAATAATTTTCATTTTTTTTAAATCACAATATAATACAAATTAATGACAAATTATAAAAATTTGATATTTTTCAAATTTTGATATATAACAGTCCTCGAAGTAAATTATATAAATCTAATGATATATTTAAAGTGTATGTAGCAGGAGGAAAAGTTGACGATCAATTGAAAATTTTGACCTTTCATATTGAAGATATGGATTTTTTTCCCAAAAGACCTAATTTTTTTTTGGTGTTTTGGGAAAAAAATCCATATCTTCAATACGAAAGGTCAAAATTTTCAATTGATCGTCGGCTTTTCATCCCACCTACATACACTTTTAATTATAAATCATCAGATTTATAAAGTTTACTGTTAAATATCAAAAATATCAATTTTTAATGATTTGCCATAAAATGTGTATTAAATTGCGAATTTCAAAAAATCAAAATTATTTGATATCAGAATGACATTCTTCGTATTCAGAATGCAATTCGATATTCGACTCTTCATGTGCATGAAAAAACACCCAAAACTTTCTTTTTGCTATATATTATTATTAGCCTTATCTCAAGACTTATATAAATGCAATTATTGGCTTCCTTGACTCATTTCCTATAAGATCACTGTATTATACTATTAATATTAAAAAGAAGAAGAAAACTTACAAAGTATCAGCCGTTTTACAAGTTTGTGTTAATTACATCATCGTTTATATACGAAGCGAACTACATGCATAATGTGGATTATGATATCATTAAGTAAATAGATGCATTAGTAAGATTGTAGATGAAATCATTCAAGTATTTTGCTAGGCAAATCCAACAAATAAAAGTATAAGGCGAAGCGTCCAAACAAATCCCTTATGCGAAAGGGATGACCCTGACCAAAGCTTTCGCCGTCAGGGCTGACGGCTTGATCACAAGTGACTTGGTCCACTGATTTTCGTGCGAACATACTGCAGTTACTGTCCGTTTTCCTATACACAATACACAGTGCTCTTTCCCATTGACGCGTGACCTCTACAAATAGCCCTACGTTATAAGTATGGGGATATGACTAGTTAACGTCGCTGTGTGAAAAATAACCGGCCAATATTAAAAGTACTCTTCTAAAGTTCTAGAAAATATAGTTTTTAACATGTCCTGAATTTTTAGCTAATTTAGATGTTTGGAAATATTCGTACTTTGGTGTTTTAGTTAATGTTATAGGTAATAGTACATTGCCTAGTTAACGTCGCTGTGTGAAAAATAACCGGCCAATATTAAAAGTACTCTTCTAAAATTCTAGACAATATAGTTTTGTAACATGTCCTAAATTTTTAGCTAATTTAGGTGTTTGGAGAGGGTCGTACTTTTGTGTTTTAGGAAGGATATGTAAACGACAGATAACACCAAAAATATGAAGAAATTATTTCCAAACCGTGTTAAGTCAACAATCATTATGTTGCTCATTTTCAAGAATGCTGGTTTACAAAAAGCACGCCATTGTCTCATTTCGTGAACAAAAGTACACATACCATTGTTTCCTTTCGTTTCATTTATAATCGGTTACCCAACTGAAGCTATAATACAAACTTTATTGCGATATCGCACATGAAAACAGTCACATGTGCACAGCCAGAGAAGATCCGATTTAATCAGTTGAGCTGTTTCAATGAGTGTTATCTTGGTTTAATAGCTTTTAATGGGGTTAAGTCCTGCAAAGGTCGAGATGAATTCTACTGTAGACATGACTGCATCATGAACTGCTAGACATATCCTGGAAGGGGTGCTGTTTTTGTTTTCAGTATATAGTAGATCGCATTATGTGACAATGTGTGCCATACGTCATACGTCCCAGCAAACACAAAAACGTTTTAAAAACGTTTTAAATAAGTTATATTTTGGATTTTGGTTTAGGTAAAAACGTTTTAATAACATTAAAATGTCGGGTTATATAAAGGTCATGATAACGTTTTAAAACGTTTTGTATGAAAACACACTACAACAATATTTTTAAATGTTTTCAAAAATGTTATTGTAAACTATTTTTACAAACATTTTTGCCAAATATTGTGTCAATACTTAAATAACATTATGTTAAAATATTTGAACCCAGCAAACACAGAAATGTTCTTAAAATGTTTCTTTCAAAACCTTTTAATAACATTTAAATGTCGGGTTATATAAAGGTCATGAAAACGTTTTTAAAACGTTAGTGCAAATATTTTGGGCAAACCTTTTTCGCAAAATATTTTTTCAACCCCCAAATAACATTCTGTTTCGAATGTTTTGTATCAAGTTTTCAAGAATGTTTTTGGAATGTTATTAAAACGTTTTTATACCCTTTATATAACCCGACATTTAAACGTTTTCTGTAAAACATTTTTGTTTGCTGAGCAGTAGATTATCAAAAATGTTTTTAAGGTTATGAAAACGTTTTATACTCTTAATATACCCTTTACATAACCCGACATTTAAACGTTTTCTGACAACCTTTTATAACCTTTTGCGAATGATGTCGAAAACGTTTTGTGTTTGCTGGGACGTAGGTGAGCCGGGAAGACCGTTTGGGACAAAGTTAAAAGAACATAAGAACTCTGCAACAATAGCGGAAAGAAAATTCACGAGAGCAAACAGAAATGAATCAACTTCAGGACAGCACAAATCAGCCATGCCATTACTAACCGCATTGCTTAAGAAAATCATCGTCATAGAATGGAAAGGGGCAACAATTCTTGATAAGGAATCAAACGCATTCTTCAGAATTATAATGAAAGCAATACAAATTCTCATAACGTGGGCCAAAGCACTGATAATGGTATCGTGTCCCTGGATCACTTATTCGATCCACTGCTGAAAACAAAAACATCATCACTTCCGGGAAATGCCAACAAGCAGTTTCGCAATAAAAGCTGTGACCACTGTGATCAACAATGATGAAGCCCAGCGCAGACGGCGAACGCTTAAGTAGTGGGTTGCATTTTTCATTGGATTTGCCTAGCAAAATGTTTGAATTATATATAATGATATAATTAATTTTGCTTTCAAACATCTGTCCACATTTTTATCGTTTGTTGTTCGGTAGATATCGTAGCAAATCATATCACCTGCTATACACGAGTGTAATATTGCCTTCTGCAGGAATAACATTTTAAGATGCAAAGTGTTTGACCTTCCCACCTGTACATTAATTTTGATAATAGTAAAAAATCAATATCCCGTGCGATGACATTAAACGATAATCGACGCTCCCAAGCAACTCAATTTTACCATTGATAACATACATATAAGGTACTAGAACTGAGCCCTGTGGGATGCCAATGCCATGAGATACGATATGCAGTACGTGGTACATTGCGTGTAGGTATATGTACTCCGTTATATAAACAATTATTATTTGATTAAGGTATATAAATATCTGTTTTGTAGTATGTAAATCAATGTCAATGTTTTGTACGAACGTTCAACATGTTATAAACTTCTTTCAATAACATTTTAAACGTTTTATAACTTTTGCGCAGTCTTCTCTGAATCGCTTATTGATAAAACCATATATAAATGGATTAATAGCGTGATTAAACAAGAACGCTTTATTCATCACAAAAAACAGAGCCAGTAATTTTCTGTTACTAAAGTACATGTTAAACAGAATATGGTATGGAATCAAGTAGTAGACCAATGCAGGGATGTAGGTAGATACAAAAATCGCCGTTGTTAGCAAAAGCATCTTAGTGGTCTTTCCGCTACCACTAGTAACCTTCGTGACTCTTGCGGTAGAGTTTCCGGGCCTTCCCGCAACAGTTGCACTAATAGTCTTGCATCGGGGATTGTTATCCGCCTGTTTTGCTTGATCGGAGTCCTTGGGTAACTTGCTTACCATCGCAGTGCCATCTGATATATCAGGACCTCCACCTTGCTGCCTAATGACTGATTGTCCTGCTGCGGTATCTTGACCCTGTTCATGCTCAGAATCCCCACTATTAGCAGAATTAATGGGAACCATTATAGTTGATCCTGCATCCGCGAAATGCCCAGCTGACGTTCCAGGGAGTCCAGCAGGCCTGATCTTTGTTCTTCTCCGGACTTCGATGATGACGTTTGAATAAAGCACAATCATCAAACCGAGCGATGTGAAAGTAAAGGCATACGCGATGACTTTCTGCAACCACAAAAACCACAGCGGTCCTATAGTTGGGTTGCACTGTTTACCAATATAGTATAAGCCGCCGTATACATATGTATCAACGCGATATGTGTGAAATGCTGTCGGGAGGTACACCACAAAAGATACCAGAAGACTTACTGCGATGATGATCTTCGCTCTCGTCGGTGTAATAGCGTGATTATGAGGCCGACAAACAACAACGTACCGGTCAACAGCAATAGCAGCCGTGATAAAAACTGACCACTGGTTGAGAGTAAAGAATATCACTGGCTGACCACGACACCAGTAGTCGTAATCATCCTCATAATCCAATCCTTTTGGAGTGCTAAGAAATATATCCAGAGGTCTCAGTAGACATATCAGTAGATCTACTAACGCTAATCCCATGATGAATATATGAGCACTCGTACGATACTGTTTCATGGAATAGGCACACAGAATGAGCGCATTGCCGGGTATTCCTAATGCCATTGCGGTAACGTTAATTATAATGTTAACAATACTAAAGAGATCCATTCTTCTACGAGTGTGTCCAAATCCCCGTCTGAATCTTGATGGTTGGCCTGCATGAATGGACATTTACTTTAACAAAGAGTAAAAGGACAAATCATTATGATTTTTGGTTCAACATGTTTAGACGTAAATTGTCCTAGGTCAGTATCATCCAGTGGCAATGAAATGGCATATTTGAGCACTTCTGTAAAATGAGAGAATTTGGAAATTTTCCAAACGGAGAATGTTTCGACAAATATTCCTGTTACGGCAAACAGTGTTGTCCAATTAAGGTAATGCTCGACATGCTTCAGGATGCAATTTGTGTAAGCGGTTAGAGGAAACGGATAATGCGCCTCCCCTACTTCGGTCTGACCAGCTTTGGCATTACCGATATTATGTTCCGCGCCGCGCCGATACCCCTTGAGTTATCCACTAGCGGTCCCGCCGCTGTAAAGGTATAATACAATCACGACTTCATAAGGTGCTTGGCTTGATTGTGATGAAGTCACGGATATATCCTGCATCAATAAAGGTATAGCATTCAGTATGGATACGAGTTCCACATTGAGCACCGGCTAGAGGTTATGTTGATAATCTTCAACAGCGCCAACATACGAAACTTTGAAGTATTGCGCACTGACACTGACATCTCATTCAGAAAATTCAGTGTCAGTCTATGATGATAATAAAATACGGCTTTATTTTTATAGAGACACGTGGATTCGAAAGAGGGCGAGATGGCCGAGCGGTTGTGCTGTCGGCCGGGAGAACATGAGAATACTATCGGCGAGGAATCGAGCCTTGGGCTTGCCTTAGGTGAAAGTTCTCTTCCTCTCCCAAAATGTTCCTATAAGGTCGGAAATCCTACAATTGTGTTCAGTTACTAATACAGAATAAATTGTAGAATATCTTCTCGCCCCCATACACTGCTTTATAGCATTTGCAGATGTAGGGAGTGTGTGTGCGACGTCTCATGGTTCGGAAGTCGCGTAAAGCAGTTGGTCCCGTGTACAAGAAGGGTCAAACCCGGTTCTGATGTCTGCAATCAATCCTGAGGTTCCAGGATCGTACGTAGGTAAACTGTACACGTTAAGCCCGTGCGACAATACTCTAATTTGAGGGATGCACGTATATAAGAAAAAGAAGCGCCAACAGACAGAACTTTGATAATTTCACCTTTCACCAATGGGTAGCGCATTCAATCGTGTTAATCACTGCACGCTTGGACACATTCCATTTGCCGGCTGCTAGATGATTAAATACCAGCTTAGACAAAACATCGTTGGGAAGTATCAAAGCAATATACAAAGAGCCCACAGCAAAAACTCACCTGGACGATACTCATCGCTTGCAATCCTTACAGGTGTTACCCAGGAGATCCAATATCCCTAAAAGCTATTCACGATCACTGCAACATTAAAAAACATTGATTCGAGCGGCAAAGGAATCCTGGCCAGGGAATATCTCCCATCGCAGATCCGCCGAATATATAAGTCACACCACAAGCAAGACAGGGGAGCTACAAAGAAAACTAAAGCCGGACAAGCAACAACAGCCAAAACTACAAAGTATCTATCTATCAGTGTATGGGACAATACTTGGAAACACTACACTAGGGAAGAAGATCATCCTCCACAATGAAACAATGAATCATAGGAGGATATAATGAGAAGAATCCCACTGGATTGGGCGTAGCTTGGCTCACTCAACTACATCTGTCGAGACACCTCTCTTCCTTGAAGAGGCAGGTCTTTGACCAGTGTATTTGACCTGTTCTCTGAAAGACAGCGTTGAGTCCATGAAAACCACCTGGCGTTTGGAGAAGACACTAACAGACTTAAGGCACTAACAAACTGTCACCCTGCTACGATAACTGCCCAAGTTAGTTTTTGAGAATGGTACGAAATATGGTTCGAGCATTCATCATTAGACAGAAATCAGGAGTGCAGTATGTTGACCGTCAACATGGTCAAATCAACAAAATAGACGTGGGTAAGATGCACAGACAGGAGGTCCCGGGCAGGAGGTATGGAAACAGATGGACATACGCAGATTGGGCTCCTAGACACCTAACCGAAAGAACCGACAAAATAGGAGATGGAGGGATGAATTAACAGCACAAAATGTGGATTGATTTGCAGAGAATAGCTCAAAATAGACTTGGATTGGCGAAGAGCCCTTCATCCTGCAGTGGAGTGAATGAAGTAGGCTAAATATATAGAATGAAGAAGTATGATTGTTGTAGGAAAATGGTAGAATCGCTGCCTGAAAGACAAAAATCCTTATATACAGTAGCCAAAATTTGAAATACTGCGGATAATCATTTGAAGTAGGCCTAAATCGATGATCATCGCCCACATAGGCAAGGGTCAGCCTATTTATTTAAAAATCATGCAAAGAGGTACGGGGCAACCTACTTTGTTGCAAACTCTCTGTAGTTGCATCAGCAGATATGCGACTCGGTTTGCTTGTTCCCTGTTGACAATGGACAGTCTTCAGTAAACGGCTCTTTCCAGAGCCACCAATCCTTTAAATTTAGCAGGTAGGCGAGGTTTGCTTGTTCTCTGTTAACAAGGGGCAGTCTTCAGTAAACGGCTCTTTTCAGAGCCACCAAACCTTTTACATTAGCAGATAGGCGATGTCTGCTTGTTCTCTATTGACACGAGGCAGTCTTCAGTTAACGGCGCTTTTCAGAGCCACCAAACCTTTTACATCAGCAGATAGGCGAGGTCTGCTTATTCTCGGTTGACAAGAGGCAGTCTTCAGTTAACGGTTCTTTTCAGAGCCACCAGTAAAGGGGTGGACTACATGTCTCATTCTTAGGTAATTTGTCTTTAGGAAGTCAGAGTTATACTCCTGACGAAAGCTTGGCAGTTCTAAACTTGTCCGACGGCGAACCCGCTAAAAACTTACCAATTGTTATGAACTCCCGTCGTAAAACTAAAGCCTATCCCATAATAAAGTTCATTGCCCTGGCCACTTTATTAATAATTAAAGTGCAATTACGTTAATGGCGGATTTCTAATTTCATTAAAAGCTGGATATTATTTTAAGAAGTCTTGTGGATGAAATCACGATACTAAAACTACAAACATTCCAAAATAAACATTTGAAACTTTTTTTTTTTCTTCTTTGTAAGGAAGCAACTTTACTTTTCATCTCGATCCCACATGACATTTTGATCATGGGTCATGGCAGTGACAATGAGCATAAATACCAGCGGGATGCCATCACTTTGCGGTTGCCAACCAGCTTCCAATTATTAAAATAGAAAATACTATCTCTATAAACTAAAATGCTCGTACGTAAAAATACGCAGTTATTGCACGTGATGCGTTTCAACAAATCACAGTGCGCGTGGAGGTAATAGAATCTCTGCGGGTGATCTTTAGTAAGGATGAACATACAAAAACAATGATTAATTAATTAATTAATTAATAATTAATTAATTAATTAATTAATTAATTAATTAATTAATTAATTAATTAATTAATTAATTATTAATTAATTAATTAATTTATTTATTGAATTTCTAGTTCTAAATGGCTTCAAATTTCATTGTTTTTTTTTTTTTTTTAACAAAGTGATAAATGAAAGTTGCTGTTCAAATTGAACTTGTAAGGGTCTTTGGGGTGACAGATCAAATGGAAAAATAGGGGGTCTTTGGGTGACAGCGATGCTGAAAAAGGGGGTCTTAACAGCCCTACATCACGTCACCTCCAAAGTTGGAGTGCCCCCCCCCCCCCGGGGGTTTTACCGCCGTGTTCAGCAACTCATATCATCACGACACTTGTAAACAAACCGTGCTCGGAGTTTGATTGACAGATGACGTCAGACGCAAACTAGTCTTTTTATCTTTGTCTCTCATTATAGCACACCTGTTGTCGGTCCCCATCTGCTGCATCTGCTTACATCCCGTCGCGCGTCTGCATCCAGCAGCATCCAGCAAGCCTGGCATCCAGTTTATTGTCAATATTGCGCCACCAAATATACCTCATCACTATTTTTTTTATAGGTAATCAATGCTGGCGCCTTCTCTCGCCTCCACTGCACACTGTGTCCACACAGTAATCTATTATTATAGTCAGTGTACAGATAAACACATCGTAGTATTGTATTCATCAGATCCATTCATGCTTGAATTATACAATAGAATGCATCTATACAATACGGGGTCATGCCACAGTATACTCAGAGAGTAGTTATTCTTGAGAGGGCACTCACCTCATTTGCATGGCAAAATTACCCGTCTCCTCTGCAGCCAATTTGGTTTCGCTCCATCGAAATCAAGCTGGTCACGGAGGAGACTACTTTCCTTGTGTTTGTTCATTTGTGTATGGAGAGCCCTTCTTGGAGTCCGTTTGGACTCAGGCTACGCTCTCAGCTAGAGTCCGACGCTGCATTGTACTAGAAACACCTTCTCTGTGAACTCGCTAGAGCAAGGAAAATAAAAACTGGTTTCATTACTATCTGTTTTTGAGCTTTTTTGCAGGTCTGCGACCATGGTGTTACCACAACTGTCTTTGCGTCATTAACATGTGCTGGAGTCTAGCACAGGTCAACCAAAGTCCCGGATTTTAATAAGACAATAATGATTGACACACACACCAGGAAGTTTCTCATCCAAAAGAATGAGAAAATTTAAATTCTCACCATTTTGGCCGTTTCTCATCAAAATGTCCGTTTTCTCATCCAAAACTTCCTTTAGTGTATTAAGTTAGCTTAGGCCTATTGATCCTAAATTTGCTGGTAGGGTAAAACTCGTTTTAGGGGGGTGTTTAACTGAAAGTTGGCCACACATGCGTATAGGCCTACATTATCATACTTGAGTGCCCCTCCCCGGTGAAATTTGAGACTCATTTGGTCACCGTCCTAAGCGTCCTTGCCCACACGAGTCGCCCAGGAGTAGGCCCTACCCGGCATTATTAATTATTAGTGGTTAGCCTCCCTAAATACAGTCGCGTATCGTGTTGTCAATTATCGTTACTTGTGTCCATGGATATGACCCCATGTATAAGTAGGCCCCTAGTCTTCATAGAATTCACACAGTCTATGCCATGCCATTTACGGATACAAAGAGGATAATAATGTTGAGGACGCCCACAATATCTTAATACACCGTCTTACACAATGTTCCAAGGCAAAGTTCAGTTTAATATTTACTCATCGTAAAAATACAGACGTTTTATTATATGATGATGTTGTCTGGATGGGTGGACAGTTGTCACACTGTGGAAAAACAACAACCGGGAATCCGCATTCATTTACAAATAGCATTAAATTAGTATCACATAGTGGCCTCCGTGCAGTGGAAAACCTTAATTCTTTCATCAAAAAAGAAATGAAAATGACAAAAAAACCCGGATCCACCTGTACGCCTATAAAATGGGCACAGAAATTTGTCTCAAATATGAATGAATTTTAAGAAACATACGGGATATGATGAACCAATGACCTGACGCCATGATAGTAGGATCTATTAGTCGTTTTATATACAATGTATATACCGTGTTGTCATAATACCAATATTTGACATAATATATAACGAGTAATATTTAGTATTGTAAATATGCAGTTCATATGCACAAACGAACACTGATCTTTATGATATTCAGGTTGTTGTACATCTCATATAACATGTCATATAGGAGGTCATATGTGTTGACCTTCTCCTATTGTATTTGTTCATCTGTGTATGGAGAGGATTAGCGCCATTAAAACTCCATCAGTATTTGGGCGTAGTTCAGTGAACTCACCAGATTGCTATTCCAAGTACTTTGATAAATACAGATAATATGTATTAATGGGTCGAGGCGATTGCATTGAAAAACTAATAAATTATTCATAACAGTTACGTAATCAATCGATAGTGCGGACACTTTTCATTTACAAACCACCAAAATTCGTAATCTTTTAGCGTTGGAAAAGAAACCACGTGAATAGAGTGTCATCCCCCTGGTATACTCTACCTATGCGTGTACAAAATAATATACTGACACTGATGGGCTGTTATTTTTACGATGCATTTTCTTGTACTTTCGTTTTTGGATAAACGTTTCAGGTTTATTTGAGTTCTACGTTTGAAGTTTTTGCGACCAGGACCATTGGCACTACACATGTACAACGAGATCTTCATAGGTAGGTATATCATGTGCAATATGTATACCGTATTTTGTGGGTGTATGCTATAATGTGAGTGTATCTGTAGGCCTATACACGTGAAATTAGTGCGTGCAAAATAGCTAGGCCTATACAGATAGATGTCAATGCATAGGCCCAAGATGCCTGTAGGCCCCTACTTGTTTTCATATCATGCATGTCTAGCTATAAAACATGATCTAAAATTGCAATGGAATTTATAGGCATATCTAGGTCATGGTAGAATTGGTAGCCTCCCCAGTAAAATTAGTAGGCTCTAGTTTTTTCTCTAGTATTATGTACATGTATAGATCTACGGCGTACCTATACGACACTGTAAAATTTCCGAGATAAAATAAATGTATAAAATTATTTTTCATCTTTTACCATGCTTATTTAGTTTTATATTGTTGTTTATAGGCCTACAGGCCTACTTTGTATTTGTAATTTTCGATGTCTTTTACTCTGTAAATATTGTTCAATCTAGCTTAGGCCGTGTAAAATTAATATTTTGGTTCTCGTCCCCTCCCTCCTCAATTTCTGGGATTTGTCAGATTTTTTAATTTTTTTTAGATTTTTCAATTTGTTTAGACTTTGGAATGATTTATGAAATCTTCATACATATAAATAAGTTTATTAGAGAACAAGCATCACTTCCAAGTCTTTTTGTGGTACTCTAGGGGTTTATCCTCAGAATCTCACATTTGAAAAAAAAAAAAAAAAGGCCTCATCGTTTCCTCGAGCACTGTTGGAGAAGACCGAAAACTACTGACAATGCTAATTTTACATTGAAAAAAACAAAAAAACACAAAAAAACACCTCCCTCCCTCATCAATTCATGAAAATCCTCTGGACGAGAACCAAAACATTAATTTTATACGGCCTTAGGGTCACGATGGATTTTGTAATATGAAATAGAATTTGTTTTTGGACTTTTAATCACTATTTATATAGAACATAACAGGCCTATATATTTCAGGCAATGCCCTGTAAAAACCAAACAATTGATACAAAACACAATTCTAGGATTTAGGCCAAGAAAGCCCCATCTGCAGTAAAGAAAATAATTACCGGTAGGCCTACAAATGTAGCTATAGCCTACCCTTCATGTATCTAGGGCCTATAAATTTTAACAATTTCTGCATTCTATAGGGTTGTACTTGTAGGCCTGTAAGCCTACATCTAAACGTATGACACGTTTCAGCTAATTGCAGATTTAGGGCCTTCTGTCTGATTGCAAATCCTCAAACTGAAGCTCGAGCTTCCTTTAAGGGTAGGCCTATAGGCCTACGAGGTATTGTTGGTCGAAGAAGAAAAAAAAAATCGATTTTCATTAAATCTGAATGAATATAGGCCTATTATTGACAAATAACACTTTGGTGTTTTGCAAAAGTTCATTCTACAAATCATACAGTCTGCCGCCTGGACAACCAATTCTTTAGAAATGCTTAGTCGCGCTAAAAGTCGATCGATACATGTAAAAATCAGCACAATTCAGAGATACACCTTTTTGCTATGAAATTAATTTTCTCGGTCAAATATAAAGCAATTTTTTTTTCTTCAGTAATGTCAGTTAAAAACTTGGTGCTTGGATATACATTTTTTTAAAATCCTGGTGTTAAAATTAAGCATCAAATATTGTGTCTTTTAGTGTGATATTTTTGATTTTTATAGGCCTTGAATTCGCCTGCGAGCTTTTTACGGAATTCATGTTTTAGCGTCTCAAACTAACATAGTTTGCTAAAGAAAGATATTTCCCACCTCTGTAAAGCACATCGTGTGGGTCTATATGTTATAGTTTTGTCAGAATTTCCGTTTTGTTTTACCCTATTTCCATTGATGCTCCGAAAATGTCAAACTAAGTAAAAGTAGGCAATGGTGAGTACTTTTATCTCGAGAGCAACCAGCAGAAATAGTCGATATTTCCTTTGTTGTTATCCAGGTCAATTTTTCATTGAAAGCAAATTGCCCGACCAGCGATTAAATCCCCAATTGGGTGTTCTGGTTAAACATGATCAGTAGGAGCGCTATAGGTCTGGGAATTTCTTTGCTATATTGAAGTTCTGGCAACACTATAGCCATGCCTGTATTCCTATTAAACCCAGGGATATCGATCCACAATGCTAGTACTA
>NC_092637.1:34804369-34829369 GCF_039555335.1 Amphiura filiformis
GACGTTTGTGTGGTGATACTGTAGTACCATTGTATTAATTTATAGTACATTTAATGTGGTGCAGTGTGTATTAATAATTTACAAACCCTGCATCTAAATGTAAATTGCTCTCTGCTCTTTTTAATGCGCCACCGCGTCTACAACTTACTTCCAGTGAAATACAAGGTTCCAATTACAAAAAAATCTAATTACTAACCTCACCCGTATCTTATTTATTTTGCTACAGTATACTACCTGTGTGTAACAGATTCATCGTAACCAATGCATACACTGAACAACACTTACAGTTGACGTAACATATCGCCTCATGAAGAAAACCACGGAATATAACATGGATCAATAATTGGCTTCACGGATTTTACCTCGTCAACTTCATTAATTACGAACTTTGCCTTCCATCAAATCAATTAAATCATCTGTCATTATGAGAATTCCAAGGATGAGATTCAATCAACGTATGTGCCTTATTTTATGTGTGTCTTCGCTTCTTCTTCTTCTTCACCTTGAACCTGCACTCTGTCAAAGTAAGTCCTTTTACATTTATAACGTACGTATAGCGAGGTTTGTGCCAGACGATTTCGTCTGCAATAGCTGCTCTATAGACATTTGACTATTTCTGTATTCTATAGCCTATATTGTACACATTGTAAAATATGACACCTGGTAGCTACAGTAAGCCCAAAAATTAAGGTACCAGTTATGTTCACTCCCTGTATATCCTAAACAAAGACAAATATGTCTTGAAACCAGAAGCCAACATCTGAATCTTTTAGCTCGAATTTAAAGGCCTCATTTGTTGAAATTGTTCAAGAAATAAAGACACGCCGATCCAGGGAATTCATGATCCAGCCATCATTACAATGGAAGATATAGTCTAGGACCAAGGGGTCAAGTTCAACACCCATGTCAACCAAGATTGGTTGACATGGGTGTTGAACTTGACCCCTTGGTCCTAGACTATATCTTCCATTGTAATGATGGCTGGATGAATTCCCTGGGATTAATTAAATGTATAAAGTACTATGATGAATGATCAGTGATGATTGCTGTATCCAAAATAATTGCAATACATCACGGGGTAATAATATTGCAAGAAAGCCACATCTGCAATAAAGTAAGCCATGAGTATCCCTAGACCCTCTAGATCACTGCTAGAGGCATAGGCTTAGGAACCTGGGGGGGGCTTGAGGGGCTCAGCCCCTCAATAATGTTGGTGTGGGGGCTGGAATACCTTTCAGCCCCCCAATAATCCTAGGTGAACTTAAAAAATTGTGATCAAATAGAGGTCTTTGTGACCTATATTTTGCAAAATTTTCTGACTGCGAGGGGCCCCCTCGCGCACCCACAGTCTGACCCCACAATTATTTTTTCAAGTTTCTTCCCCCCCAATGTTGAAAATCTTCCTAAGCCTATGAGAGGGGTAGTGGACTCCAATTGTAGAGAACGTTTTTTAATTAAAAAAACAAATATATTTGGCCAAAACAGCAAACAGAAAACAAGTCAACAATGGTTGAGAACAAATGATGGAACCCTTTTAAACATTTGAAATTATTTTTTTAAGTACATACTCTATTACTAGGCATAATCGGTTTTGTAAAAAGCATGTTTAGTGTTATTAATATGAATATTTGTCAATAAAGTTTCATTTAATTTATTTAGCCTAATAGTAATATCATCAAAATTGCTATATTTATGGCTAATTATGTTAAGGAGAAACCTTTCACATAATTTTGGAAATTCCAACAAAAATTCTAAAATTCTGAAAATACCAAATAAATACATTCGAGTGCACAAGTATTTTTCTTTTGGGTAAGAATTTTTTTCTTACATGAAACAGTTTTTTTCTTGCAGGTTAGAAATTTGATAAATAGGTCCATGCATGACTTTTGTATATGATGATCTATTTATCAAATTTCTTACCTGCAAGAATAAAGTTGTTGCATGTAAGAAAACAATTCTTACCCAGAAGAAAACAAGTAGTGAACTCGAATGTATTTTTTTGGTATTTTCAGAATTTTAGAATTTTTTTTGAATCCCAAATTCTTTATTAGCAATAAAACTAGCCAATTAGATGAAAGGAGGCAAAATAAAGTAATTAAAACGTTATTAACACATTCATGCACATAGAAATATTAAGGGGGTACTACACCCCTGCCCAATTTTGTGCCTATTTTTGCATTTTTCTCAGAAATGATAAAGCATTGGTGACAAGTAAGAGATTTATATTATAGGGGCAAGGACTACAACTACTGCACTGGAAATTTTATTTCAGCACAGACAACAGTTGTGGAGTTACAGTCAAAAATGAGGAAAACCAATATTTGATCAATAAATCAATAACTACTTGCCTTGAGTTGCTGAATTTTCAGTGCAGTAATTGTAGTCCTTGCCCCTATAATATACATATCTTACTTGTCACCAATGCGCTATAATTGTTAAGAAAAATGCAAAAATAGTCACAAAATTGGCCAGGGGTGTAGTACCCCCTTAAGAGTTATATTTTTAAATAATTTAAAAAAATCTTTTAAAAGGGTTCCAGCCTTTGTTATCAACCATTGTTGATTTGTTTTGGACCTCAAATAGTTTGCTTTTCTGGCCAAAAATATTTCTAAAAATAAAAAAAAAATAATAATACAATACGATCAAATGTGATTGTTTTCCTGCAGTATATGATATGCTTAAACTTGGTAGGTACAATTTGCACTCAAAGTAAAATACAAAGTAGGTCTACGTACTGTATTTTTATATCTGGATATTGTTATATTATGGATATAGAATAACCTCAGCATCTAATCAACCACCAAAATATTTACATGTAAATACGTTTTGATTTAGAAATTGATTGACATTGGTATTTGAAAAGTGTTTTATCATTATGTAAAACAAAGAGCTGTATAATTTGTCCAGATAATTGTATAAATATATTAATAATTATTATATATTCAAGTATACATTAATATATTTATAAAATTATCGGGACAAATATATTAATATAGCGCGTATGTATTCAAATAATTTGTTGGAGACTAGCTTGCCAATAAGGATTGTTACGAAACAAATGCATGTGCTGGTAGCCCACAACCTTATTAACAGTATGGTTTCCCAATTTTTACACCAACAATAATTTCAGACGACAATTTCTATTCAATTTCACGCTATTTAAACTTGAATATGGAATATGAAGTTCAGCGAACTATTTCAATCCCGTAACCATGGTAGCAGATATACAGCGTTGGTTTTTCAAACCAGAATAAAACGGATTTGGATGTTATCTTCACATTCTTAATTCATTTACTAGAAAAGCTCTATTAAAACGTCCACCGATATCAAATATAAATGCATCTTGTGACTTAATACTTTTACATTTTATATGTCATCTAAAAACCGATGCCAGGGCTTCATCAATTTCGTGCCAGTTTGCGAGAATCACTTTACTAACTGCATGATTCAATGAAAGAAGTTGATTCTCGCAACAAATGTTACGAGAATCGTTATACGAGAGTCGATTCTGTGATTCTTGTCGAATCCGAGGCCCTGGATGCAATAGGAATACAATACTCTTTGTGTAAAAGAGTAAAAGCTCACTCTCAATAGAGCGAGAACAGTGAAATCCAATAAAGGTAGTAACAGTCACTCCTACTAGAGTGAAAACTACTCTTCCAAGGTATACATGATATCAGGCATGCTACTCTTTTGCGAGTAACGTCCCTTTATATCATACCTTGAAAGGGTCGTTTTCAGACATAAGAGAGATATTCACTCTTCTATGAGTGACATTCACTCAGTGATTTTCACTCCCTTTGGAGTGGTTTTCACTCATCTCACTCTTAAGAGATCAAAACAATAATACACATCACAATAAAAGTGAGTGCATGAGAAAAACAAGACTAGACTAAAAATGGAGAAAATTAGGAAAATTATATGGCACAGATATCGGCACACACACCAAACACCCCCATACCCACCCCAGGCCCCACCCACTGTTTTACATTAATTTGATTTGAAAGTGTCACAATGGTGAGAATTTTAACCATTGTCGTAACTAGACTGCTATAAATCTATTTTGTTCTTTAATAATAATTGCACAATGAATGGTATACAACAATATTGACATTGAGATGGAGCTAAGTTGGGGGGGGTTCTTCGTAAAACAATTTACGGGGATGTGCCACGCAGACTTTCGGATGCTGACTTTCTCTATACCTACTTTTTGCTGTTTTGCCACCCATCAGTATACCAATTTTTCACAAAATACACCCAAAAAGCACCCAAATTTGCCCTAATTGGGCGCTTTTAGGGCCATTTTTCCCAAATGCGCCCAATTGGCGCATTGGTCTCCACTGAAAACCCACCCATCGGTATACCAAAATTGCTGAAAAGGTACCCCAAAACCGTGGCACATCCCCGTACACCTTCAACCAGGGAGAACCCCCTCCGGGGGTAAGGTGTTGAGCCCACTTCTAAATGCGGTTTCTATAGGGGGATATGGACCATGTCCATGATGTCCATAGACATGGTAGACACCTGTAAGGCTGTATGAAATGTCAATTTACAGGGGGGACCGGGGGGCCAACACGGGGCCCAAGAACGCCTCCGGTGCTGGTATAATGTCGCCATTGCTTTTAACATGGCTCCATATCTAATTTTCCGTATGGCATTTAATTAATTGTTATTCAATTAAAAACAAAGAAAGTCTGCCACTACATTACACACAATAATAGTAGGGATGCCCACTCTCAATACAGTTTCCACTAGAACGATTTTTCATTTACTGTGTGCGTGCACTCACACACGTATTGTCTATGGAGAAACTGATCGATACAAGAAATCCCAGGCATGTTAAATGGCGTACATACTTGTTTTGATCCAAATGTAGGCCTATATCAGGGTGTTTCAAGAAATTCCTGATTCCACCAGAAAACATTCACCAAACTTTTTCCTGTTTGGTCAGTAAATAGAGAGGACCTTCCTGCATGAAGAGATCAACTTTTTTAATGAAAAATTTAATGAGATGAGAACTACAACAGGTTGAAGTGACACCATTCCGTGCATCAGGTGTTCAAACGCAATTATCTCCGAATTTGGAGTGAATCAGACAAGCAAACTTACATACTCATAAAATTTAACTATTTATGAAGACAAAATGTGTAGGATGTTAAGAAATTTAAGAATGTTTAAGCCTACCGCGCCCCATCTCAAATCATGCACTTCCCCGTGCACTTCTCACTACCATGTCCATTTCATAGGGAGTATAAAAACCGGGGACCATCATGGCTTCCATGCACACAGTGTATTGCTCAATGTAGTAAAGATAACCTTTGAGTTGGAGCAAATTTCTCAAAATTGGTAGTGATTAATGTTACCAAACTTATGCCATGATGAAATATAATAATTTTGAAGATAAAATGTGCTGACCTTAAAAGATTGAACAATGTTTAAGACTACCGCTTTTCATTTGAAATAATGCACTTATTGTTCATCTCCTCTATGGAGATATTTTCCATGGCGGCCATCTATGATCATGCTTGAGGTTTCAACAAACAAACCATGGGTTTTGAGGTCTTATAGTTTTTGTTGTATGTCAATAAAATCGATTAAATTTTCAGGATGATCTTATTTTCATGTTGTTATAAGCAAATATAATGTTCCAGATAAGATAGTTAATAAATACATTAAGAAAAAGTACCTTAAAGTTGCACTTTCTGTTAGTATTCCTTTTGGACTTTAACTTTTTAACATGTTCTAGCAGCCCTATATAAAACCGTGACACTCGAAAGGCCATATCTCTGGAATGAAACGTCCGATTAAGATTATTTAAACGCTAAAATGTTTCTTTCATCAATTCCCATCCAATAAGTTAGGTCTGAATCAATTTAAAAGTACTTCAATTTTTAGTGGACATGCCTAATAATAGGTCTATCTATATTCAATAATGTCACCGCAGTATATGCCATGTGCCCACCTCCATGAGTGCAATTTCATTGATTTATTTTCACTGATTCTTTAAAAATATAAAATGTATAGTTTGTACGTTAGTAGTCGTGGCAATGAATAACAATGGAAATATTTGGCATAGTAATCCATGTGTAATTTTATGTATTGTGTTGGTCAACCACCGTTGTTGTAAATGATAGCGTGAGCGTCTGTTTTCGTATTCGGCCATGCGTTTTGAGTTGGGCCGGTAATGCGTTACATGTTTTCGCGAGATGAAAATTGCATGTTTTTTCATTTAAATGTCCATATCTTTCACATATCATACCCATCATATATAAAAGTATACATTTTCTTGCTGCAAATGAACTGAGGAATCCAAAAATGCACTTTAAAATGATATAGGGTATAACACTAAGGAGTTATGAAACAGAAAATACCAAATATTTTGGGGGAAAAATTGAAAATTTGAAGAAAAAAAAAAAAATAGGTGCACCCCACATATTTAAAAGTTCCATATTTGAATTCCTCTCAGTCACAGCTTTTTATACATATATAACATCATAGGGTTCAATAAAATTAAAATCATTTTGCGCCAGCCTCTTTCTAGGCATATTTTCCCATTGACTTCAATGTGTAACTCGAACGGAAAATAAAATATGCAAAATTGCTAATCAAAGCAAATTAAATTACCTGGAATAAGATTGTATGGTGTTATAGTATGTAGTTTAAAGTGAATTGTAAAAATATGAAAAAAAGAAATGGACCTCTTGCATCATATGACCCCTGGGGTCACTTTTATTAAATTTGCTCCTCCTGATCCTCCTCCTCCTGATCCTCCTCCACCCCGCACATTATGCTAATTGGAGGCTAATTATTCAAATGTTAATAACTTTTTACAACATTTATTATGTTTATTGTATTGGTATCATCACAAGCTTTAATTTGACACCAAATTTAACTACATAGGCTGCATATTAACTGAGAAAATGATAAAGATGAACCCAAAAATGTCGCGCGCATGTAACATCTCCACCTATTTACTGGCCCAAGTCAAAACGCATGGCCATTCAAAATTATATATATATAGAACATAGTTTATAGTTAGTAGTTGTAAGAGAACGCCATGCATTAATGTTATTACACAATGAATTATGTATGAAATCAATGTGCAATTAACTATTCACGCGATCACGGTGGATACTACATTACTAGGCAATATATGAAAGGCTTCACAAAAACATCCAATGAGCAATAAGTTTATATTAACGTAGCCTCTCATGTTGTGAACAGTGTGTACATGTAGCTATAGCCTTTTTAAGAGGGTGGGCAAACAGGGTGCAGGCCAACTTTTAAGGGGAGGGGTTGGCAAGCTTGGACGAAAATGGTTAAAAATGGGCTAAAAAGTACAAAAAGGGTTACAAATCTTACATACCAGGGCGACCAGCACCCCACAGAGCGGGGGGGGGGGGGGGGCAAGACTTTCACAGGTGGGAAGTCCCCCCGGCCACGCCACTGGTTATGAACAAGCATGGCCGAATCCAACCGTTAATTAATGGCTACGATGGCTGATTACGACTGACATAAGAAAGACGCAACAGAAAAAGGACCTTAGCCCAATGCTGTTGGCTATTTAGGTAAAACACTGCCGATACATTTTCAGATTAAAATTAATGCTTAATGTGTATGCATAATTTCACAATTTCACAACGCAGTTGAAACGTGTTCTGATCTAAAAGAGGAACAATAACGAAGATGCTCCCTGAAGGGTGATAATGAGACCATCTGGTAGATCTTAAATTTACAGATAATTAGACCTATTGTATTGTTCTAAATTCTATGTAGGGCACATTTCAACCTAATTAGGAAAAAGGTCATTGTTTACATCAATATTACATACCCATTGCACAAAAATGTGCATAATTTAGCAACCCGGAATAATGGAATATTTCAACCTATTTAAGAAAAAAGTTATTTACATCAAATTACATAACCAATGTAAAAAAATATGCATATTTAATTAAAGCCATATTATAACATTTCTGTAAAAATAGATTGGTATTTATTTTCCATAAAATGTTAGCTTTTACTGTCAGATATGTCCCTTTTAATTTTGAGCCGAACAAGTGAGGTAAAGCATAGAAAATTGGAATTTACTACTAGCGCCCATGCGTGTTACTCCCGCGGGGGTGGGGTGTGTATGTGTATCCCGCACGCCGTGTACGTACTGTGCATACGTGTTCGACTGATATTTCCATCGTAATAATAAAACGCCGGTTTCATCGTTTTATTCAAAATCTCGGATTTTGACAAAACTGCACCTAAAGTCTTGATTTTTGCAGGCAGAGTATCTTTATTGACTAAAGTACATCATAATCGTGTAAAAACCAGAATAAAAAAAAATTGAGAGCGTTCTCCTCAGCAAATGTTATAATATGGCTTTAATAGCAACCCGGTAAATTACACAGAATTTAATTTAATTCTGTGGTAAATTAGCATACGTTGCAAAGACGAAATGAAGCATGCAAGCACTGCTTTCCATCCCATCACATTTTATGCGGTACGAGGTATCTACTTATACTTTTCGAATTCAAAACATTCGAAAAAAATATATCATCCCGACAAAAAAAATCCCCCCCCCCCCCAGTCTGGATGAGTAGAAACTTTAAACTGTTATCTTCACTTTGGACGAATGTTTTTTCTCTGCAACTTGCCCAATTTTTCATGGAAATGGTGTTACGTAAACCGCCAGATTGCTCAAACAACTTGTGTTGCAGTTTTATCAGAAAAGAGCGAGCTGTTCTACAGTTGGATCACACCCGGGGGATCACATAAGCAGTGCAGTATAAAAAGGGGGAGGAGCTGGGAGGGGGTTGACCAGGAATAGCATCTCCCAAATAAAAGCCTTGCACAAGGCCTAAGTTTTCCGCCTTAATATCAGCACTTGAGCCCAATCACTAATTCACCATGTTCACTGATTTCGGGCTCGCCAAGTCCATCCAAGAGGGCCACAGACTGCGGCCAGTGCGTATGTTGAACGACCGAACTCGGGTTGAGTCTACGATGTGTTTTGGAATCAGTCTGCTTACAAAGTGACTAAAAAAATACAGCAATATAATCAGCCTGATTAAAATTGTCTGGTTTCCCCTGGGTCGGCTTCTACTGAATATAATTTAGTTTCATCAGATTTTGCGTAGTTATTCCACATGAAATACTATATATGTACGATCGTATATAAATACGAAATTTGTTGATTTCATTGAAACCTGATATTTTGTTAAAATTTGTATAAATAGCTTACACATTTACACTTAAACATGGAATATTAATCAAACATCTAGTCATTTCGACCAGTCGTTTTTATACAGCAACGGACGGTCAAATTAGCCATGGGTTCCTTTTACTTTGCCTCGTTATTTCGCCTTAAAATATAGACAACAACCCTTTTTTTCTAATATTAATTTTAGCAGTTTTGGTAAAGAATTAAAATTTGACGGAAATTGTACATTATGGATTTTGTCTTTTTTTTTCTTTTTCTTTTTTTTTTTTTCTTTCTTTCTTTTTCTCCCCCTTCCCCTTTTTTTACTCTCCGATAAACGTAGTATTTAACACTGTCAAATTTGATATTATTTTATTTGGCAAAGTTTGGATCATTAAAGTCTCATTTACCACCCACTGCATTCGCTTATTATTTCCTGTTCTGCATCCACTGATCAATACCAATAAAAGGTCCGTGTTTGACGTCCATATTTCTCGGGATTTTTTAAAAACCATTTCATGATTAGAAAACGAGAGTTTCTATTACGCAATTTACTTGAACTGTAAATGTGTATATCAATTCAAAACAAACTATATATGCGGTAGCTTCTTCAAGGGCAAATGTATCTTTTCATTGCGTGCATTGTGTCATTGATTGCGACGTTAATTAATTAATTAATCTGACATTTGCCTTATCTCAATGCAGGTTATTTTTACCGGTTTGTATATCATTTACGCGAGGTTACATTAAAGAAGGTATTATACGTTACACTTTTAAACCTTTTTGAATTATTGTAATTTCATTTATTTTTCTTGAAGAAATTGTGAAGCGCTTTGAACTGCGAAAAAGCGCTATAGAAATGTCGTATATGTATGGTATAATGAGCATTCAAAATAATATTCATGATATAAGAGTATATCTACATAATTATATGCAAACATTGGTTGCCCCCCCCGGCCTATGTAGAGAATGGTCTCCTCAGATTTACCTCAGTTTTCATTCAATGTTATTGTTAGGCTTTGTATAAAACACGTCGACTCGAGCATTTTCTTTTTCATAAGAAAATTACAGAATTATGTGTTTCAAACTTAAGGGTATGTCAAAAGTTCATGAAAATCAGACCTTGTCCTCAACCAATAAATGTCATAATTCCTCAATGCTTAATATTATAAGAAACATGCTGGAAAACATGACTGGGTGTAACTTGTTTGTGATTCACATTTCCTTGAACAAGATAATGCAGTGGTAATAAATTTTTAACCTGTGCTCGTCATTGCAAAGGTATGCTCTTAACATATATCTGATGAATTCATTGTTTTATGTTTATGACAGTGTCTATCGGTAATTAACTTTGATTTTATTGACTGCTATCTCAGTGTCAGGCAATGCGACTTGTAACCGACCGGCTGTTACTAACGCGAGATGAGAAATAGAAAATTAAAAAAATGAAGGACAGATTCTCGATTCTCTGTTTTGTTTTGTATTTACAGTAAACATGTTCAGGGTGCCTCAAAAAAGTTATTTCGTTAATTTAGGGACCGTTCACAAACACTTGTTATGGGCCTGATGCAAAAAAAAAAGGGGGGCCTTAAATTTTGACACTCCTAAGGGGGGCCCTGAAAAAATGACCACAAATTTTCCTGGGAAAATTGAGTTTATATGCTTTTCTATGGGGTTGATCCATAATTTTCATGTCAAAAGGGGTCCCTGAAAGGGGGGGGCTGAAAGGGGGGGTCGAAAAATGTTCGCGATGAAATATTTTTGCATCAGGCCCCCAACTAGTGAACGGTCCCTTATTTATTATAACACAAGCTGTGGTGTGGTACATATAGTAGTGATGGTACTACAGCTCAACTTTAATACCATACTTTGCCTAACCAGACAGTCCATCCAAAATTGTTACTACACCTTTACATTTCATCGAATCTCTTTTTGATGTCTGTCATTTTGAACATCATACTTGAAAGATGTATGCTATGTAGAAACTTTATTTTGCAATTTCATAATTTGCATATTATTAGCATATTTGCAAGAAAAAACATGAAAATCAATAAATACCTATATTTTTCACAATTTCAATATTTTATTAGAAATTAAGCATGTAGGCCGTTTGTTATGACTTGATGAATGAAACTGTTAGACAGATTTTGATATTTTTGCTTATTTTTCCTTTTTTGCCCCAAAATGTGTAAAAATCACAATTTTTTGGATGACCTATATTTTCTTTGAATATTTATCAAATTTCTTAATTTAGGTATAATACAGTGCAGAAAAAGATGTCAAAAAATCTGTTAAAACAGATTTCCAATAAATTGTTCCATTTTCATTTTTGGGTTAAATACTCAATTTTCATAAAATGAAAACATGTCCATTGCACTTTTTCCTCGAGATGTACTATAATATCAAGGTTACGGATATATTATAATCCCTTCTTATCTTCACTGATCCATCAGATACCTATTGTTATGAATGATCAATGAAAAGGTTCAGAACTGGGCTACTAATGGTCTTGTCAAGTATCTATAGTTATTTTCATGAATGTGTCAACTCCAAAATCATTCAAGGTCGAATGTAGGCAAAGTACGGTAAGTTGAGCTGTACGATAAAGTAGAATTGCTCAAAACCAAAATGATAATGTTGAGTCTATATTAACAAGACGTGTGAATATACTATACTGCACATAATACCGTGATTTGATTTAACACTAATTTTGACATAAAAATGTTAAATTTGTAACACTTGCACACTATTTTAACGTGTTCACATGCTATGATTTAAGCACTTCCGTTAAAATGTTTTAACATGTTAACACATCTTCAGTAACATTTGTTATTTGCATATTTATGAATATTAATGAACTCATTTGCATAATTGCATATTATTTGTATTGCCGCGGGCCACCTTAATTACGAACCGCGTAATTATAGTTGATTATTATATTATTTATTGTCATAGATTCCAGCTATTGTGAAGGTGCACCAACATGTGGGGAATGTATATCATTGGATCCAGCCTGTGCCTGGTGTGCACAAGAGGTAAGTGACTTATTCCGTCCGCAACTTGTGGTCCATGACCACACTTGCTATGCTATATTGGACTCTGTTAGTTGCAAGTCTTAAAATGTGACAGTCCGATCGGCCTCAGCCCTGCGGGGCTTGCGCTATTTATGTTTTTAACGGTGGTTCTGGACCACAAGTTGCAGACGAAATTAAAATGTATGCGAATATAATAACAAACAAACCATAATGACCTCATTCTCAATGGCACAGCTCAATAAAAAGAAGCAAATACTCAAATTTTGACCTCAAGTTGTAGAACATGAGTCGGGAATCAGGCTGTGAATCATGAAATGCTCCTTTGAGTAAGCAAGAAGAAAATCTGCGAAGTAAGTTACGGATTTTTTTTTCTGTTTAAGATTGAAATGTTTTAGAAATATTATAAAATCAAAGAAATTTTTGTTTATCACATGCACTCCAACTCAATGAAAAGAAAAATCAATTTATATATACAATATTGAGAGAACCCCCTTGGTAGCACGAAATGTGTTTTTTCATGGTTCAGTTAGATGTTAAAATGATGCCTACCTCTCGTGGGCACGGGTCTGCCATCATCCGTAACGTAATAGGGTGCTACCACGATCTGAGATATATTCATGCCTTCCCATTATGCATTATTTCATACTCTTAGGGGCCTATGAGACAGTGCATAATCTTTAAAAATATTTTGCTAATTTAATTAAGACAATTTTTGAACTATATGATGTTTGAGGTAATAATTTGAATTTGTATATACCTGCTGATGTTTTATAGACAATGATTTCCACATAAAAGCAAGGAAATGTGTTTGTGATTTAATTTGTACTTCACCTTCCGTTCACGTGTACTTCACGGGGGGGGCATTTCAGCTCTAAAAGAAACATAAATTGCTCATTCAGCGACTGTCAACCAGAACCGCCCTTGATTTTGACTGTTCGCATCAGCTCCAAAAGACCACCTTTTTCGTAGGCCTATTCGCAGCCAAAAGACCCCCCCCTTTACCGGTACACGTCCACTCCTAAAGACCCACCACCTCAAAATCCCTGGAGCATATACCCATCACAAATGTGCCCCCCCCCGGCCGGGACTTCACCAGCACACTTAAAACAATCTATTCCGCTCCCACTTTGGCATCATACTCATTTCACTTCAACAAGTACAACCGAAGCACAATTCCTCTCAGCACTGTCTTAGATCGTAATTATCCACTGACAGCTCCCCATTGCACCTGTGTGGGGCGGTGCAAGTTAGTTAAATCGCCTGGTCCAAGCAAGTACACAACACGTTGGCACAGCAGGGACTCGAACCGCAAAGCATTCTGGGAAAACTTGATTTTCTGCTGTGGGGTGCTACCTAGCACAAAAATAGTTACACGGTGTGCCAGACGTCACGGTATAACTTATCATCGGTTCACATTCAACCTTTCAAGATTCTTTAACCTTTAACCTTTTTAAATGTTGTATGAAGCTACAGGAAACTGATGTCAGGTCAATAACCTCTCTGGCAATCCCCTTCATCTGATTGCGTTTGAAAAAAAAATGTTTATGCATCTGAGAATAGTATAGGGCGTAGCCTCGTAATCCACGAGGAAATAGTACTAAAGATATCAGCGATTCAAAGTTGACTTTGGAACATTTTTTATATATTTATACCAGGTAATTTTAGGAGATACAGATTTCATCACGAGTCTCAGATCTTGGCCAACTTTTCACATCAGTTCCTTTTAGAATAATTATACGTTTATAAAATATACTCTACCCCGTCCCCCCCCCCCCCCTCCCACAAACTTCCCCCACCCCGCACGTACACTACTTATTACGTAAATAAATCCAACTGTTTGATAGGCAATAATGGTATAAATCAATAAATAAATCAGACAGTAAATCAATCAATCAATAAATGAACTGAATTGAATTGAACAATAAAAATAATAAATAAATAAATAAATAAATAAATAAATAAATAATAATTAATTATTTAATTATTTAATACATAGAAAATACGGAAATATAGCTGAATTGCATCGACGATATGACCCCCTTATAAACAAGCTATTTAAAGTATCAGACCAGCGTAAATAATGCAACCAAGAGAATGAATTATAATAACATATTTGTGCAAAAATATAAATGAAAACTAAGTCCTATAGCTTTTATACAGACATGTCCTCCTTATATCCCAGGGTCCTTAATTAACATTGAATAATTAAATTATGTCATTACATTTCTTACGTAATTGTCATAATTATTCGTTCAATTTTGAGGCGCAAATGTTGCACAGAGCATTTTGCTATTTTAACTAAGTCACAATTTCCCATGCCAATGTAAACATGTCAATTCTTTAACACTTTTAATCTGGCAATGTTAAAAGGGGTCGCAGCGTAAATTGCTTTTGAAGAATGTATTGACACAATTTAAATTATTATAGCGGCCGAAAATGCGTGTAGGTTTCAGCTATTTTTAACCACTAGAAGGATATGAAAACACTCTTTACTATATTGCTCATGCTAGAAGTCGCAACTGTTGTTTTAAACCTAACCCGCAAACTCGAAAAGTTTTACAGAAAACGTTTAAATGTCGGGTTATTAAAAGGTAAAAAAACCTTTTATTATCATTAAAAAATGTTGGTTTTTTTTAAAAACATTTTGCAAAAAATGTTAGCCAAAATGAGTTCACAATATACATTATGACAACATTTCAAAAATGTTGTTGCAGCGTTTTTTCATATAGGGCCTAAAACATTTTATTAATGTTTTCATAACCTTCATTAAATAAAACCCGACATGTTTTTACTAAAGCTTTTTGACTAAAACCAAAACGCGTTTTAGAAACATTTTGGTGTTTGTTGGGTATTGTCTTCCGATATACATGATATAGTAATATTTCCATTTATGAATTTTACATATATAACTTAGAGTTTGATACATAATGGAACATTTTTATCTTATTACGCTTTCTATTATTTTGTATTTCAATACAGGGTTACAGTTCGAGTGGAGCACCAAGATGTAATGTTCTATCAAACCACACAGATGCAGGTTGCCAGGATATCAGCAATCCCGAAGGATCCTACACCATTATACAGGTGAAGGGGCATTTGTTTTGTTTGTATGTTTGTTCGTCTGCCTAGCTTACGAGTATTAAATGAAAGTCAAAAGTTGAAATTTTGGATGATTGATGGTGTTCCACGAATATTAGTGTGTAAGTCAACGAGACGGGTATTATCACTGATGGAAATGAAAATAAATCGAGGTTTGGTATCAAAATAATAAACATAAGCAGTAAACTGACACCCCAATCACATCTGCAGCATAATATTTTACAGACATTTTGGCCTTTTTTGTCTTTTATTTTGTGTGGGTGTGTGTGTGTAATTCAAATCATTTTAAATTCAAAACATTTTAAATTCTAACTTATAAAATTAATAAATAAAAGAGAAGAATTCCATTTAATTACTCCTTGTGACCAGAGAAGATGAGAATTCTCTGCTGTGATCCATCAATGCATATTCATCCTCTATTTATAATCCCATTGAGAACGCAAATTCGTATATTTTTGCCGACATCGGCCTCACCACTTCTTGAAACCTCGCCTTTTGTTTGTTTATTTGTTTGTGTTTGTCTGTTTGTGTTTGTCTCTTTATCGAGCTTAATTGATATAAATATGGGCTTAAAAGATCACTCAAGGTTGGGAGTTAAGGCGCCCCGGATTACTGATTTAAAGTGACGAGTTTGTAACTGTTAACCCTTTAATACAGAAATGTAGATAAATCGACATTAGATTCTGCCATTTCTACTTTTTTTATTGCATTATAAACTGTTCATTTATTTAGAGCTACCTTTATTTCAGAATATAATATTTGTTTGAAATCCAGGACAATTTTACAAAAAAACATTCATTCGTTGCTTATTTTTACGTGCATTAATTACGTTTTTTTACGGTGACCACAATAATCCATTACTGACACACAGGCTCCACAGCATTTAATATCGTACAGAAAGAAAGCTACTTCTGAATCAGTTTCAATGAATACCTTTTCAAGGTTACCTTTTCAGTTTATTGTCAAAAGAGGGTAAAAGGTATATTGCATTGCGTGCTTCTATTAGTACTTGACTGTATATGAAATTAACACAGTTCAATCAAACCATTTCGCTTTGGTTAAATTTACGACTTTTTTTAATAGGTTTATTGTCAAATACGATGTAAATTGGCAAAAAGGTTAAATTTTGTTAAATTTACGACTTTTTTAAATAGGTTTATTGTCAAAACACGATGTAAATTGGATATTGAAAAACAGTGACAAATGTTGTCTATTATACATTTCAACTTGTTCAGCATATTGTCCAGAATGTGACGTCTATTTGTAATTCAGTTAATCAGTATACGCTGGCGAAGTTACGTAATTAATCGGATTAATTACCATAGCAATAGGTGAAAACAATTTTGAACATACCGCGCTGCACTACAAGCAGGTTACACTCATCACCTGTGTATGTCTGCTATCATAGATTGAATACAATACTGGTCTTTTCAAAGATACTAATCTTACAGGTGCAAGTAATCAGCATGATATGGTTCAATGAAGAGGTACCGCGTGAACGTATCAGTGCAGCGCGGTATATTCAAAAATTGTTTTCACCTATTGCTATGGTAGTTAATCCGATTATTACGTAACTTCGCCAGCGTATAGTAGGCCTATGCAGTAAACTTAATGGTGAATGGAGACGTTTACAGTAAAACCCGATTAAGCATATTAAAACATGCTCAATCGGGTTTTATTGTCATAACAGAAAGTAATTGAACGTTTAAAATGGATTTGACTTTAATTAACCATTCATTCTAATTTACCTTTAGCCTTTTATTCACAAAATTACCTTTAGCCTTTTATTCACAAAATTGTCCCAAAGGGCAACAGTTTAATTATAACATGTGACATCTATTTATAACCCATTGAAAACAACGACAGGAAGGGATTGAAATGCATTAATCAAGTTTTTATGTCAAAATATTGGCCTAAGGTAAATTTAACATGGACGTATAGGATGTACACATAATTGACATTCAAATGTTAATTTACTGAAATATAACTTGATGGCCAAATGAATTCTGGACTTACTATTTACAATAATTTGTGTAGTAGGCCTAACTAAAAGGAAAATCAACATTTATATATGCATTCAGCGGTGAATATAGGGAAATACACATTTTCAGGAAATGTTGAAGCAGTTTCAAGAAATTATGTCAGTGCTTGTTGTCATCCCTGCACTTTAATTGGAGTCTTTTTGCCGGTCGTTTTCCCCATTTTCAATATCAAAACAATCGTATTAACGTATTAATTTATTCATATATATGATTTGTATAATTTTTTATTTTATTTTTTTTCATTTTTCAGGAGGATCCCTTAGGAGACGCAGGGTCGTCGCCTATCAACAAAACTGTTCAAGTTAGTCCACAAATAATAGACCTCACATTAAGACCAGGTAAGTCATGGGCTATTCCAGAAAATAGATGCACACCCCCTGTAGGGAGGGGTCTGGAAATCCAGACTTGTCCAAAGGTAAAAAATCCATGAGAAAAATATTAATAGTTAAATTGTATGTCCAAGCTTTTTCAAGTATTGGCGACTAGAATTTTCACAAAGCAAATTTGGAAATCCAGACATTTCTTTTATTGAAAAGTTCTTCCTCTATGGTATGCACAACATTACAATAATATTTTTAAGTGCTGAACTTGTCCAAATGTTATTGTAAAAAAATTTTGTCCAACAATTCAAAATTAACATTATGTTTGAAATTTTATACCATTATTATAATTATAATTCGATATTTTATACGTTTCCTGAAAACGTTTTACAATTGCAGATTCAAAGACTTCAGAAGTCTAAGCATTCAGAATCTTGAGTATAAGATATTACTCTTATAAATCTCACTATTTTATGTTAATTAAATAAAAATGGTTATGAAATAGAAAAGAAATGTGTTTGCTACAACTTAGAGTGCATATATAGACTGACATACCGTATAATTCCATCTACAAGCATATACTGTAAAAAATTGTTATTAAGCATATGTGGCACAGATATTTGTAAATTATTTGTAAAATATGAAAGAGTTGAACAAACTATATACGTTAAATTGGTTCTTGTCAGAGCAACTCGTTAAAAGACACATTATCGAATTTTTACGGTTTGCCTATAAGGCTAGCTTCAGACTCCGTATTGTACGTACAATATTGTATGTACAATACTTTTTGTTTTGTTTTTAAGTATTACACGTGCAATAAATATACGTGCCACGACGAGTTGAATCAGATTAAATAACGCGCTATAACCCTGACGGTTCATTGTTTGCTAAATCCAAGCGAGGTCACCAGAAAATCTATGCAAGAGAAATTTCTACTGCTGCTGATGAAAAATCCTAGAGTGCGTTTGGAGTTTTTTTCTGCACTTTACCAGTAGCCCTAATAAATTCATAAAACAATAAAAATCAAATAAAGATTTAGAGCAAATGTTTTTACTCACTGCTCATCTGATCCACTTTCCCAGGAAACTAAATATCGATACTCCTTAGTTTTTCCCTGACTTTCCAGACATAATTATGAGTAAACATCAAATTTAATGTTTACAAAACAATCAAATATATATACATTCTTTTGCATTTTGTACATAAATATTGATATCAATAATGTAGGCCTACAAACATTAAAAAGGGGGCCTAAGAGTATGTCTATTTTAATCATATACTAATTCCGCCATGCCCAAACATATCTTATTATGAAATCGTGTAATGGAACCCAAATTCCAATCAAAAATAAAAACAAATTTGTTATCAAATACACACTAGGCCTATACATTGTATTATAGGAATTTAATAGATGGTTCATTTTAATAAATAAATAGATTAACACGGGTAATGGACAAGAAATATTTGGTAATACCGGATTTACCAGAGAGCCAGTGGATAAAGAAATTAATTAAAATTAAAACAAATTAAATGAGAAAATGAAAGCAAGGACATTCGAAGGAGTCCTAAATGTTATCCTGGCCCCAGGACACTGATTAATGTAAATTCGACCCATAGTTTATATTTTATCTACTTTTGCCAGCATTCAACCTGTTCAATGTGATTTATGCCTATTTTTAATAAAATTCCGAAATCTGACGTATCAACGTTGTATCGCGCACAAATTATGATTCGAGACTATTTCATTTGACACGGTTGTATGGATTTCAGAAGATCGGTCCTATAATAGATATCGATTATAGAGAATTACAGCAAGAGGCTTTGAGGATGCCGTAATCCTCTTGACCATCAACCAATCAGAGAGACATATTTCAGAAATATATTCGTAGGATTGAAACTCTTTCAACTCTGAAATATATATTTCAAGTAATCTCGTTTCACACTTTGGCTTGCAATAAAGCCACGAAGGGGCGGTAATGTTAATATACGATTTCAGTCAAATATTGGTGCAAATATACGATTTCGGTCAACTATTTGGCTATCCTTTTGCCCAAAATTATGAAATGTTTATTAGTAACAACAACTCTTAGGAGGGTTTTCGAGTAATTTTAGCGAAATAATGAGGTTAAATAAAAGAAAACCCACTTACAATTTTGGACGCTTAACTGTGGTGTTCTAGAGGAATTAAAATATCACAATTAATATGTTTAATTCAAAATCGTTGTCATACAAACAATAAGGTTGAAAAATAAATAGCCATTTAAAAATGATTTTAAAAGATCGTCTATTTTGTAGCTTTATGACACTGAATAGGCCAAATATCTGCCTCTGACGAAAAAAAATGTTTTCCATGCTGATTTGTTTTTGTAATTAGTACCGTATGTCATTTCAAAAAGAAAGAAAAAAAGGCGGATATTACTTTTTAAAAACTCAACGCATTACTATTAATACGCCTATAATTAATGAATGAAAAAGTATAGAAGGCGTTGCATCCGGTTCTGATAAGGGGAGGGGCACAAGCCGTTTTCGGCAGTTTTCCTATGGGATTTTCTAATCAATGGGGGGCTTCCGTGCCCCTAACGCTACGGTTACTGCATTAACACGTTTATGGATGTATTGTGATGATCATAAGTAGGCCTATCATAACATGCCTCAACGATATCAATATGTAAAAAGGTGTTGCAAATTCATAACACAGCGTGTTATAATGTAACGAATGCTATGCCAAAACTTTAAAAATTAACAAAAATATCAGTATCAATAAAATCAGAACTAGAATAAATACAAAGGCCTACAAATAATACTTTTAAACTTTCTAAATCAATATATGACTTAATATCAGTATAAATGAATCTCTAAATCAATTAATCAATCAGTTATCAATCAATCAATAAATAAATAAATAAATAAATAAATAAATAAATAAATAAATAAATAGGCCTAAATAGATAAATCTATAAATAAATAAATAAGATCTGAATGTGCCATTTATATTATTATTACAATTTTAATATTATTAATATTAGTATTAATACGACGTATTATTAACTTTAAAAAGGTGCCCATTGATTATATAATAATTCAAGTACAGTTGAATCATGGTAGGTATTATGATAGGCCTACCTACCATGGTTGAATACAAGAAGACATTAAAAGATGTTCATCATTCCGTGCACTCACTAAATTTAGAACTCTTAGAAATATGGCAACTCCGTATCAATTAAGCAACCTATGATTGTAGCAAAATATATATTTTCCCGGTACATACTATTTATTGCACGTGTAATACTTTTTGACGTCACGAAAAGTATTGTACATAAAATATTGTACGTACAATACGGAGTCTGAAGCGCGCTTAAACGAGGTGTTTTTGACGAAAGAGACAAAGGGCGACACCCTCCATCAAACATTACAATAGCTTGGTCTTATGTCTGTACAGACACCTGTATCAGTAATATAGTTGCTTTAACTCCAAATAATGCTTTTGTGGAGGGTATCTGCCTTTCGTCTCTTTCGTCAACAAAAGCCTTTTGCTTGTGGATGGAATTCTACGGTATTGTACAGTACAAGTATTTAGGCTCGTCACAGCAGAGAAGTAATTCCTCTCACACCTCGCATCTCTGGTCACAACATATTAAAAAAATGACTCGACTTTTATTGCCAGTTGGGTCTAAATTTGGAATTAAAATTGAGCTATCATATGTTTTGTTTGGCAAAACAGGATAATACTTTCTGGAATCGGGAGTAGTTATGTGACAGTAGTTGACAGTGATTGATAATTTTCAATTTTAGTTTATTCACTTTTCATAGTTTGAGAATTCAGAGAATGCCGGATGAGTAAAATTCTAAAAATATTGAGAAAAGCTTCTTCAATGATCAGACCGTCAAATATCAAAGAATTTTGTTTGTCAAAAGAAGCTGTTTTCTGTATCATCTCTTATTGTGGATCAAATATAGCTTTTATTAGTATTATAATTATGTAGGGATGAAATCAAAACTCGACCGGCGGTTGACCGCCGGTTCCGTCCGGTTCCCATTGTTTAGAACAATAGCAACCGGACGGAACCGAACGGTACCGGTAGAGTTTTGATTTCATCCCTTAGAAACTGATTGGAAAGAATGAGTTTGATACGTAAAACGCGCTTATCTGTGTAGCTTAAATCGGTAAATCATGAACATCTTAGTTTTCTCCTCATATTAATCGTAGCATTCGTTCTTACTATACAAACGGTTTTCTCATCAATCTGCAACATAGCCCTGGGATACGTTCTGCACGGGATAAATAATAATCACGATAATGGGAAACAAATCCCGCAATGAGTCAGTCGTAAAAATACAAACATACATTAAAAACAGATTATATTATCATTTGTCATTTTTTCTTAACCGTGACATTCGTTTCACTTCATGATAAATGATGGTTTAAACATCTAGGTTAAGGCTAACAAGTCTTAGAAGTGCCCCGTTTTATGTTTTAGGCCATGCGATGATTAGGCTATGTGAAGGTGTGACGAATGAGTCACATTTAATCGCAGACAAGTAACAGAAACGGTATCTGCAGTTCATCTGTGTTTTTGATGAAATCTGACTCACGTGTGAAGCTAATTACTAGATTTGATATGTCACCAAAACAGCTGAATCTGTATTCTGAATATCGACTGGGTTATTGCTAAAAGGCCCTATCTGCAATAGCTACCAGGTGTTCGCAATATGTACAATATTAATATACTGCGTACAAAAAGTACACTTAAAACCAAAGCAATACCTTAAAGACACTAAACCTAAATTACGAAGAAAGAAGTCAATAAATGCAAAATTTTGTTTTTGTTCAACGTATTTTTATACCTCATTCGGCACTTTGCGAATACCAATTTATACCAATTTGAATGAAAAAAGAGAGCATTTCAAAAGTTCAAAAATGCACATAGATTTTCTCTCGAAATTATGATCATATAGCGACCGAAGAATCGCCCTGACTGAAGAAATATCCCAAAATGTGTCAATTTTGAAATGCTCTCTTTTTCCACTCAAAATTGTATAACCTTTTTTCCTTCGTCCTTCGTATAACTTGAGGACTAAACTTGCATGGTGCCAAATGAGGCACCATGTCAAAATACGCAGAACAAAACTGTTCATCTATTGATGAGGGCCTACCTTTTTGGTATTTTAGGTAATAATAGTATATAGCGCAGTAAGCACAGCACATTGGCAAATGTCAGCTATTGCAGATACGGTCGTCTTGCAATAAACCCGCCAATATGTTTTCTATATCTCGTTTTGATATCAATTGTAAGTGGGCATGGCGGAGGTCTTTGTAGATGTCTAAGTGATGGATGGCATTTATTTATGGAATATTATTTCGACGCTTACGTGATTTCCTTACTGTCTATTAAAGTACCGTATATGGTACATGCAACGAGATTACCGTCTTGTGATTGATGAAAGTGATTAAAAACAATATTTTGTTTTTATTTAGATTTATTTATAAAAAAAAACCATTGTGTTATTTATTATTTATTATTTATTTATTTATTTATTTATTTATTTATTTATATATTTATTTATTTATTTGTCTTTATTTCTAATGCATTTATTTAGTTTATGTTCATTTATTATGAAACAAACAAACCGTCTTTTTTCTTATTTATTTTTTCTTATTTATTTATTTTTCATAGGCCTATTTATTTATTTATTTATTTATTTATTTATTATTCATTTAGTTTAATTTAGTATTTATTTATTTATTTATTTGTTTATTTATTTATTTTTGTATTTATTTATTTATTTATTTATTTATTTTTGTTTTATTTATTTATTTTTTATATATGTGACGTGTCATGTCAAATGGATCCACTTTTTGGCAGGTTATCAATTTTGAGATTTTTACATATCTTAAATATAGAGATATTTTGCTCCACAGCGCCGTTTTCCCCAATGAAATCAGACATTCCTAAGTGAAGATATTGAGTTCGTAAGTTATGGTATTACAAAATTGGAAATTGAGATATTGGCCTTTAAAAATATTATTGACAATGTTGAGAGTAGGAATTACCTTGAAAAATGTTTCAAGAAATACAAGATGCCAGTTATATTCCGGTCTGAAACTATCAGACAATATTTTTAACATTAATAACATCACAAATTCACAACAAACCCAAATTGTGAAAAAAATTACCACCGGGTAGATTTTTGGCTATTTCTCCATTTACGATCCTGCCCAAAAGTGTCTCCTTTTGACATGACACGTCACATATTCATTTTAGTATTTACAAGCCGACGACAAAGTCGGCTTGTTCTGTTTTACGCTAATTCTTTCTTTCTTTCTTTCTGGCAATCTGCCTCTTCTTCTACAAACAAAATGCGCCGAAGCTCTAATTAATACATGTTGGTCACTAGTGGCATGGGTATTCAGGGTGTTCACAGCTTGACCATTGCTTGACCTTTGACCCCGTATGCAATACAAACTAAATTTGAACAACAAGATATGTCAAGTTATAGTGCTGCATATGATAGACCTTAGTGAGACAAAACAAAAGTCAATGGTGACCTCCTTGTACAATGTTTACTTTGGGGTCAAAAGGTCAAAATGTGTAAAATTTCAAACAACGAGGTATAGCAAATCTGAGTGCTGTATATGATAGACCTTAGTGAGACAAAATAAAAAGTCAATGGTGACATCTTTGTACAATGTTTACTTTGGGGTCAAAAGGTCAAAATGTGTATAATTTGAAACAACGAGGTATGGCAAATCTGAGTGCTGCATATGATAGACCTTAGTGAGACAAAACAAAAAGTCAATGGTGACCTCTTTGTACAATGCTTACTTTGGGGTCAAAAGGTCAAAATGTGTCAAATTTGAAACAACGAGGTATGGCAAATCTGAGTGCTGCATATGATAGACCTTAGTGAGACAAAACAAAAGTCAATGGTGACCTCTTTGTACTTGGGGTCAAAAGGTCAAAATGTGTAAAATTTCAAACAGCGAGGTATGGCAAATCTGAATGCTGCATATGATAGACCTTAGTGAGACAAAACAAAAAGTCAATGGTGACGGTCAAAGTTGAGGGGTCGAAGGTCAAATTTTGAAATTGGTCAAAATTGACCCATTAATGTTATATTTACTGCCGGCGGCTTGTACTCAGAATCTATTGACTCTAGTTATTTATGTATTTATTTATTTATTTATTTATTTATTTATTATTTATATTAGTATTTATTTATTTATTTTGTTTATTTATTTATTTTTGTATCATTTTATTTTATTTATTTATTTTTATTTATTTATTTAATCATTTATATATAAATAACTCATGT